>NW_027286797.1:5458347-5590847 GCF_022747635.1 Hetaerina americana | reverse complement strand
CTCCACCCTTCATCCTTTCCTGTCCATCCCCTATGGCGCAAATGACCTTAGCTGTCGGTCGCCTCCCCTCAAAACTACTACTACCCATTTGCAGCGTTTCCTCACTTTGTGACACGCGCATAACACCCATACGTTTACGAATACACACTGCAAAATAGTTAACACAACAACTTCTGTCACGCAAAATCAAGCAATGAATAATTAAAATAATCTCCGTGATTAAAAACCATCAGCGCTAAGATGAGCGGTTGACACTAGGGTATGATTAAAAGGATTAAATTCAATCATGAAACTGGTTGTATTTTAACAGAAATATTTCGTGCAAATAAATGTCGCGGAATAGCATTCATCCTTAATTGATTAATTAGCAACGGAGACTATGAATTGAAGGAAGCATGCTAATTTCTGCATTCTCTCATTCAACTTTGATTTGTAAGAGTAAACTCAGAAGATTAAGTAGAATATATTTATTACGAATGCCTATTGTTATGAACAATATTTTGAACTCATGATTTCTAAGTCTTAAACATACAGCTCACCAAAGTCTACGCCTTACAGATTTACCATTGGCAAACCATTATTTAATGAATAATTTCTGATAAGGAGATTGGTGCCAGAATATTGAAGTGAACTCCGTATTCTACATTTCTTGAAGACATTCACATATGGACAGTTGTGGAAAAAGAAGCGTGTCTTCTATCAACTTCTATGTTGTACAAAGTACAAAGGATTCCAACATAAGGCCCCGCGATATTTGGAAATACATTTCTCAAAACAAAAGTCAAAACCAACCGAGAAGTCGTTAAGTTGGTGATTTGGTCTTTTAGCATTTTCGATTCTCTGCGATATTTCAGCCAAACAATTAGTCGTCGAAACTTTAATGGGCGAGCATTTGAATTTACACACATATCAAACATCGCAGAAGATTATAATATGTGGCGTTATTTTTATTAATAGAGAGAACTAGAATCACCTTAAGTATCATTAATAAAAAGGAGAGTATTTTATAAAATTTCACTGCAATAATCTAATAAGATGTTAGTACACAAATAACTTAAGTTAGATTTTGAAAACCCCTAATTGGTGAAGAAAGCCATATCCACATTACAAATTACTCTATTTAGAATGTAAATTTAGTCACAAGGTTTACATAAAAAGTGTATGAAATAGTTTTTCCTGATGTGCCTTTATTTAGCAGGGTGGTCAAGACGTATGCACCAAGCGATTGTCATCTGCTGGATTCGTTGGGGCTAGATGGTGATCTCAGTGGAACCCTGTCCATTGACTCCGTTCAAATGGGATATGCAGCGAAGGGATGAAGCGCCTTATGCCATTCAATTTTGTGATAGACTGGAGATATCAGGGACGGTCATAATTTCCCAAATGCTCAGAGAAAGAGTCACGCCACAGTCACCGGAAGAGTGCTGAGAACGAGCATCGCGGGACACGGCCGTCTTCGACAGGAATTGACGTCACCCTGCAACGGTGGGAGAAAGGCTCAATTCAAACCATCGGTTAAGTGTATCCATAATCGCAGATCGCGTTTCAAAAGATAAGATGACCGTGAACATTTTTATAGTCGAAAATTTGGCGATGCAAAGGATCTGCTGAAAACTCGTCCCGTAGGTCCCAACAAACAAAATGACAAAATACCGGGACGGACTCTATTCCCCAACCCCCTTACAGTCCACAATGGTAACCAGGATATAATTTTATATTCTCTGCATTAAAATAAGTCCCCACCGGACACCAATATGGGAACTAACTGCCGTCAAAGAAGTGCACGAGTCCCCATAAGGACCGCCCTGAATCCATCCACAAAGAAGCCATCGGGTCGTAAGAAAACCGCTCGACAAACTACGATATGTCGAGGTTAGACTTTGTTTTTCGGTTATTTTTTCATTAACCTTGTATGACTTAAATCATTATCGTCATTATTGTTAGAACACAAAGGTAGTTTAAATGGTACTTGAGAACATTGTTGTATCAATGTGAGTCAATGGTCATCTGATGTCATTCACAAATACATTCCGGCGATGAGAGTCTAATGGACGTTTCCAACATCGTAAGCGCGAATTGGTTTCACCGAAATATATGAAAAATGCAGTCAATACTAGAGCAATAGTAGTGAGTCCGGAATAAAGATAATTGAAAGGAAATTAAATACATTTGATTCAAAAGTAGTCAGAGGAAATCGTGTTTTAATTTTTAAAAGTGTTCCGAGCGTAAAAGTGTCCCTTGTGCGGTGTACTTTGTGCAAGTGACGTAACATGAATTAAAACGAGTTAAAATCCATTTTCCATTATTAGTTGAAACATTACAATTCAAGAGGGATTTTCGTTCTACTTCCGAATATAAATTTGACAGAGGAAATAAAAGAAGGAAATTCTCGAGATAATATTTGAAAATAAACGCGCAATAAGCCGTATGCCAGTGTTTTGCATGTATCAGGCTTTCTTTAGACAATTCAAACGAATACAGTGTTCGCTGCGATATTCCTAAACACCTTCAAATCTTACTTCCTACGGAGCTTCCTCGTCTCAAACGTCATTGCAGGCGTACAATGAATATATACGTAAGGTACAATATTGTTACTTTATCGTTTCCTAGAATATAAAAAGCAATACTTAATAAATTAGTCAACAAAATGACCTATTTGTTTTATTTTGTTTACTTTCCGAAGAAATATACTTACATGAAGTATACCGACATAACTGCAATAGGAAAACAAATGACCAAACTAACCTCCTACTGATATTTGTCTCCCTAATGACAGCCGACTATATATATATATATGTTTCTTAATTTCCTAAATATACTATTCAATTTATGTACTCGGTTGCAAAAAGAAAATGCAGAAGTAAATGTTGAAAAACTTTCAATTATCGTCGCACATTGAATGAAAGCAAGTACTCTGTTACTAGGATATTTTTAAAACATTCTGGGCGTCACTTGCTACCGGACCTCTTCGTATCTTTTGTGCATGTAAGATTGACTACACATATTAGTTAGGATTTTATGTTAAATATTCATAATTTTAGTTAATTCATCGAACTAATTAAGAATTAATTCATATATTAGGAAAATAAAATACACAAAACGTGCATACTTTCCTTGTAAAGATTAAAATTAGAAGCACATCACTTATAACGTCATACAAAAACAAGTGACTAACTACCCCCTCCCCACAGCTTTTGCGGACCTAGCGTTGCGTCTACGTGAAAACGAATACTTAATGGAAACGCAATCAAGTTGCGTCGCCAATCTATGACCTAATGTCTACAACAAGCCTGGCATGGAGCTCTTGATCACTCATGACCGACACAGACAACTACATCAAAGCAGATTCACACCACCCCTTTCAACAAAAAATGGCAGCTTTTAATTTTCTCATACACAGACTACTGAGGACACCACTCAACAAACAACACTATTTCAAAGAGTTGGAAAACATCAAACAAATAGCAATTAACAACGGATGCACACCCCTAATTATAGACAAATTAGTTACAAACAAAAAAAGAAAACTTGCCAATAAACATACTACACTCCTACCACAACGGAAAGACAACAATAATAAATTTATCGCATTACCTTTCTTCCCCACATTAACCCGAGTCCTTGATAAGGTCTTTAAACAAATTGGCACCAAGGTCACTTACTCGAACCGCAACACTCTTCTTACGTGTTTAGGGAACCCGAAAGACATAACACCACAGTTAGACAAATCAGGTATTTACGAAATTACTTGCTCACACTGCCAACTCTCCTACATTGGACAGACCAAACGTAATCCCAAAATCAGATTCAAGGAACACATAGCACACGGGACGCATAGAACGGACGTTTCGATAGATCAGCGGTCGCCAAACATTTTTGAAACGGAACACTATCACTCCCAACGACTTAACATTATTAAAACCGATACAACACTGTAAACTCGATGCCTGTGAGAGCATACACATACACTTAAACAAGAATAAACTTATGAACAATGAACCAGGCATCATCAACAGTTCACTTTTTAACTTTGTTAGCCATTTCAGAAACAGACAGCCCCCTCCTAATAGCCACCACTCTTCCCCCACTCCTTCCCACGTGACCTCAACAAACTCCCCCCCCCCTACGGACCATCACTTAACCCCTTCCCCCTCCAGGTATATATACCTCACCCCCCGACCTGAACACCCACTTGACTTTGGACAGTGCCTGGTGCACATTCCTCTTCCAAGTTCAAGTGCCCTATTTGATTTTCTCCCCGTTGATGGTCACCTGGTGACCGAAATACCGGTGTAGGATTTCTTCGTAATTATTTTTATTGGCCATAGGATCTTCTTCCTTGAGATTATTACTCATGACCGTGAATTTATTATTGTGCACGTGTCACCTTATGAAGGTGTAAATTAATGAATACAGACGGTTAATTAAGAAAAGAATTTCAAGTTTTTATATATAATAATACCCCTTTCCGCAAACTAATGACATAAGTGCCTCTGTTAGCAAAGAAATAATTGTTTTCTTCATTTTAAAAGCGAATATGGAACACCGCATTAGTCAAATGTGATTTCACTTTTGACTTGTGGAATATAAATCAAATTTGTAATCATTACTAATTATAGGTAGCTTAACACATTAAATTCACACCTTGTACGTACCATCAATCAATGTTAAGGAAAGGCATTTAATAAAATTGTGTGCATAATTGCTGGTGGACTTTTCGCCTCATTCGAAGCTAAAGACGCAAAAAATTTAAAATCTATGGTAACGGTCAATTTCTTTTGAACTCACAAACAACCGGTTCGCCAGGTAGATACGGTTTAATAGACGTTTGATTCAGCCATAAATATGCCGCCTCCTTTTTCCTTTTCGCTCACATATACTGATACTAAATGAAATCGAAATGAAGTTACTCCCGTCTTTTGGGACGATTTGTAAATAATTATTTAATGTGAAAATGTTAAACGTACTTATTCTCGAAGTTCTATACGTCAAAAAAATATTCACTTATGTTGTCACAGATTCCAAATCCATGAAATTGAATTTAATTTACAATATTTTTTTAATTTCCCTCGGAGAATGGATATAGAAATATAAATTTAGCCACTTTATATATGTATACCATCATGGAGAAATTGAAACAATTACGGAGAATGTGTAGAAGAAATGTTCTAAGGAATAACCCGGCGAATGTTTCGGAAGCTGGTAAGTTAAATTAAAGTTTTATTTGGACCCGAGACGCACCAATAAATTGCATAACAAACTATATTTTTAAAAATTAATTTGATTTTCACAAATTTATTATGTATATAAAAATAATTATCAAATCACCATGAATACACATTCGGGCTTAGAATCCAGGTGCCATACTGACTCTTAATTCGTCCGAATCAATTTCGAACTTAAAATTTCTGTTCTGTTTCAAGAACGAACTCCTTTACGTAATAACTTAATTTAACAAGTAGAAGGCAATGAAATAGCAATTCGAAAATAGCCATCTCTCTTTATCCTGAGAAAACATATAGGCTCACTAGAGTGTAAATAATTTCGAAAAATTTGTCTTCACAACATAAATATCAATGATTTTCGCTCCGTTCTCACCGGCTATGACGCCGGACGGAATCCGCCCGCGGCCCGTGGAATCTGCCCCAGGCGCTGCACTTGGACGACAGCGGCCGAAAACTCTCCCCAATCAAATGCCATGCATTCGGAAATGGCCATAGAATCGGAGTATTCAATGCTGCAACTAAGACCGATAACGCAGGCATCAAGTAGCGCATTCACTGTTTCTCCAGCAACTGAAAGCAGAGAAGTCAAATGGAAATAGTATGGAATATGTTGCCCGGACTCCAATTGAAAGCAAAGTAAAACCAAAATGTCACAATTGCACGCTCTTCAGATGGTTATTGGTTCATTGCCATTCACTCCAAGCCCCACAATATGCCGCAGGTCGTTCGGCTATGAAGTTTAGTCATCCATGGGCACTTCTAGTTGATATCCACCAAAGAAACAAGTCGACCACAAAGAAAAAATATAATAAGGATAATATGAAATACTACAGACACAGAAATAAACTTCCAAATTTGGAAGCCAAAAAACATATAAAAAGTCATTGCATGAAAAAAAGGTTTACCCAAACCTATACATCCAACCAACCAACAAATAACGTAAGAGAAAAACTAAAATTAGGAATTAAAGCACTGTAGGCAACCAAACTTCCCTCACCAATGCATACTCCAGCCCGAGCATTGGCCAGCTTTCATCCCTCGACCAGCAAACTACGATCGCTAATGCTCTCAAGTCACCGGTATTATCACGTTTAGAGCATGAATATATTGGTAAACCTTTCTAGGGCCTCTAAATTCGTTACGAGAAGTTCGTCTTTTCGCTGCCCTGCTCCTTCTGATAAAGGTTATAGCAATTCCGACAGCCGCGCTGCAATCTTAAATATTTCATGTAAAGGTAATGTTTTATCAAAACACCCAATTTCATGTGCTACCTGCCAGGAAGGGACTAGGTGCAATTCCGACGTATTCAAGGTTCAACGGCTAGCAGTAGAAAATCACGTCCGGAACAAGGGCTGAAATCTGTGGATAAAAAATAATTTGGAGATATATCCGATACCTAGTTCTAAAAAATCTAGATGCATCTATCATTAAGGTTAGCTTTGAAATTACGAAAGATTGATTATAATTATTCTGAACAAGTTTCGTAGAGTTACATGCCATATCGAAGAACTGCTGGCACGTCCGTCCACGACCGAGTTCAGGCGTCAACTGCCAGGGGTAGCGGCTAAAACACCGGAAATTTGCTTGTGGCGCAATCACTACGTAATATGTTTCATTTCTTATTTCATATATGAATTCATTTTCTCGGACGAATGTATGGGATGCAATTAGTTCCTTATCAATTATTTTATAATTCATAAATTATAATTAAGTCTTCTACTGTCGCAGGTATTACAACCTGAAACTGTTTTAGTTAATCGATCTTTTGAATTTGAATTTTTAATTCAAGATGGCGGCCGTACAAGTGAAACTAGGTTTATGCAAATATTTGAACAATTAGCGAGCATAATAGGGGCAAGGATTTTGCTTTCATGATTAGAGCAGCATCCCGCAGTAGCCATACATGCGTGTGAATATATTTTTTCTCCTCAACACCCGCAGTTTTCGATCAAAGTTTTTCCAAAGAGCATTACAAAATTATGCTGTAGAGTATCGAGATTCAAGTCTGGATATAATTTGATTTATTCCCTTGAGGAAAATATAAACCTTTGTATGACTACTTCTACTGAAATATTATCAAAAGCATCTGCACAACATTAAATGCACTTGGATGGTTGACACCAATTACCCTCTCGCATGACCCCTAGCTCTTAATAACAACTCCAAAGGCGACAGCACACCTACCACTTGTCACGAATAGACACCAGGTTAAAATAAACATGCACGTCTGCTGGGTCACAATCACGCAGCGTCACAGACGGTACGACGAAATGAAACTATATTGAGCATCCACAGATATACAGAGCTTGGACACATTTTACATATTGGATGGGAACGGACAAGAAACAAAAACAACGAAAGGGCAATGTGACACACGGCGCGGGCAACGCTTTACGCTCTTTCGTGCTTTGCCTACTGTGAGGGAAGAGACGGAACTCCGTTCGATGCCGCCGAAGTAATACGTAACCTCTGATATTAGGATGTCCACCGTTCTAAGAAATATATAATTCCGCGGGCATTTCATGGTTTAGTGCCACAGGGCTATCTCGATGTTTTGAAGGTCGATGTCGCTTGCCTTTAAGGGACACAAAACCTCTAACGTTTAAACTGGCCTTATTTACAAATATAAAAGGGGAAGTTGACTCAATTGTTAGACATTTCCATTGAAGAAATTACGAACTCAGAGAAGATCATGACTATTTGCTTCCTCTTTATGAAAAGTTATTAGTCGATTGAAGGACGACCAATTGGGGTTTCCTTTTCCTCTCTTCATTTCTCTTCAACTAACTTGCTGATGATACATCCAAACCAAATCCATGGTCGTATTAACCGTTATTATACCTCTTTGTCTTCGAAACAACTTCTTCGTGAAAAGATCGCATCGTGGATTTCTATAAATAAGTAAAGGGTACAAGGAAAGAATACTCATTAGCCATTTCTTTTAATGTCACGGATTCATAGCCCAGTGACTAAAACGCTCTCAGGCCCACAGCTACCTCTAGTTCCGAGAAGCCTGCATTTCTTTTTAACGTATATTTTCAAGTGCATCTACATCTACATAATATTCTGCAATCCATCAAGGGGTGTTAGGTCACCACCCATATTTTAGAATAAAACCGCATGCTAAACCTATATTTGAAGGTTTTGCATGCAATTTTGCAAGTTTTGGGGATTATGAAGGCGCGGTGATATATTCTGAAGCCAACATGGGAACGCCAACGATAGGAAAACCATTGAGGCTACCTTCTTGTTACCACTTTGTCTGCAAAAGACCTCAAGGGCAAACAAACTATCCCAGAAAAAGTACAGGCCACCCATGGAATGCCAAGACAATGCATCGATTTCATCAGTTTATGTGCATCGGTAAAAACATACAGGCAATAGCAATATACATCTATAGAATATTACATGAACACCTAGGAAGGTGTATGGTACGGGGTGTGTCCACACTAGGCATGCACGGTATTCGAACAGACAAAGTCGCGCACTAACACACGAGACATATTACTGAAAAAACATGTTCACATACTTATGAAGTAGTTACCATTTATCGGACTCAAGAGTAATACACCTTGAACTACCAACATTTAGAGCCAATTCATCTAACTAGAGCGATATGTCTACCCTTAAATATAGCCTCCACTACTTTAAATATATGTATATATTCACCAACATACAAACAAATGCATATTCATGCACTATAAAATGTATGGACACACTAATACACGCATACGTACATTAAATAGGTAATAATGGTTATATTAAACTCCTAATTTATGCTAGCATTAGTATTTATTGTCTCTTTCTATTTTCAGATTTTTTATTGTCATTTTCTTTTATACATAACACAATAGGAAACTGGTTCGCCAAATTGTTCCGAATACTACCTAGCTCATTGCAGTATTTAAGTTACAGATATGGAAGAAAATTGAAAATACTAAATCAAAAGATACGAGTTTCTCAAGAATGTTTAAAAATAAGTTTTAGGCCGGAAAAGGTAAACTTGAAAGGGTGAAATAGTACACTTTTTTGGGATGCCTTTTAGGCAGAATGGTGGGAGCATCAAAGCAGAAGTACGAGGGTCATCCGGAAAGTAGTACCCGTTCGTGAAATAAAGACACAAAAGTAAATATTAACAAACATAAAAAATTTTATTTGAAAGAGGATACTTTAAACTACTTCTCAACATAATCTCCAAGCAAATTAAGGCATTTGTCATAACGTGTGACAAGTTTCTGTATTCCTGCTGCATAGTCCTTCGCCGCCAGCTCATTGAGATACGCGAGGGACCCATCTTGCACAAATTTTTGCATAATGCAGATGGTGTTTAACAATTTCATGAACAATTGTTCGAGAAACATTGGGAAAATGCTCACAGATGTCATCAATTGTGACGCGCCGATCGTTCCTCACGAATTCGTCAACTGAGCTCACCAGTTGGTCTGTAATGACAGACGGTCTCCCCGAACGCTCATCGTCGTGTGTGTTCCCCCTCCCCATGTTGAAGTTGCGACACCACCGCCGAACAGACGACTCGTCCATTACATTGTCTCCATACACCTCCTTTAATTGGCGATGAATATCACATGGGCGAACGTTTCTTGCATTGAGGAATTTAATCACTGCCCTCACTTCACAACTGGCGGCGTTCTCAATTTTTTTAAACATTGTAAACAATCACAGAAACAACACAGGCAATGCTAGCGTCACGCAACTTGGCTCAGAGAAGGCAGACAAGCCACTGAAGCTATCTGACCTCGTCCAGCGGCTACTCGCGTCGTCAGCACTTCATGCGGCACGAACGGGTACTACTTTCCGGATGACCCTCGTATATTATGTAAAGAGCGTTTGACGACGAAGTGGAAAATGATGGTGGGAACGTAAGATATCGATACAAAGAAATAACCAGTAAAAACTTTAATTTGGAGCTCAGAGTTCTGAAATAACTGAATAATTGGTCGTCGAGGAAAGAGGGAAAGTCAAGGGAAGGCTTTTGTGTTAGTTTGGAGAAAACTAAAGGAAAACAAATCATAGGACGCTAAGAACTTGCTCCGTTATGACTAACGGCGATCTGGAGAAATTTGAAGAAGTCAGCGTAAGTTAACCTAGGGGATACTGAGAGGTGATGAAATGCTGAGAAATGTAAAAAGAGATGATAATCATTTGAAAACGAGGTGGAGGCAGATGAAAATAGGAATTGTGGAATAAGTAAATAGATAGGTAAAAAATATTCAGTGATACTAATATTCAATCGGAAATTGATTAGTTCATTACATGCTAAAGGAATAGTGAGCTATTTGGCATCAAAGATGCGCCTCATTTTATCCGCTCTTTGTGTTCTATATTTATCTTTTGCGATGGAAACTTCAGCGGTACGTGTATATATTTAGTAGCATAAGAAATATTTGTCTTCGTTGATATATTTTCGAAATTGTAAAATCGCTAATAAAGAGTATCACTTGCGTCCATTCTTCAAAGTTTATATGACACTGGCTAAATTTTCGCAAGATCAAGGAAAATTTATTATGGAAGGGAAATGACGAATGGCAATTCCTTTCATATCTTAGGATCCAAGTGATGAGGAAGGTTTTTATTATTTGAATGCAATCTGCAAAATGTTAATAATTCACGGAAGGGGAGAAATGGTGTGGAAATATTATTTTACTCATAATAATTCTGTTAAACTTGTTGAACTTGACTTGGAAAAGCATTCTATGCATATGGTTTCTATGGATTTACATATAGTTATTATTATTGTATAATATTTTATGTAATGCAACAGGTTAAAAATACAACATTGGATAGCACTCAGATCATAAGATTAAAAGGCTGTGTTCTAAGGAATACAGATATCAGGATAAATAATTTGAATGCCGGCATTTAAACGTTTCTAACTCGTGAATGCGGAGTTAGTGTCGGGATCGTAAAGTAGGAATCAAAGAGGTTGCACAACACTTCCCTGAGCGCCTTCTTGAGCAGGCCATGAGTCTCTTTCCCAGTATTATCCAGTACCACACGGAATTCTTAATATCGTATCGCTGTTCCAATAAGCAATTTTTAATGGAGCGTAAGGGGGTCACGAAAATGAGGTTTCATTGACGAATGCAAAGAAAAGGTAAATTAATATGAACGTCATATCAAGAAATGTAATTAACAAGTTTGGCTTCGGTTTCATTGTACTTATCGGCTGGTCTGCTAAATAGAAATGAAAGAAGTAATGTCGAAGTGAGAGTACTTGTTTGGATATCATCAACCAAACTTTGCGCAGTGACTAACGTATAGGCATCCCACTGAGAATGCCCACGTTCAAATCCAGGAGAGAACAATTTTTTTCAGTTGTATCCAAATATCTTCTTGAGGTGATTTTAGGATCCCTTTCGACGGAAGTCGTACTCTCCTCTCCTGATCTGCGGATCCCTTGGCGCCTTTCGAAAGGAGTAGGCTAATGCCGACGCCGGGTTTCTCTCCACCATTCGTTCCCATCCTTCCCTAATGAAAAGAATGACTTTGGCGGTCAGTCGCCTCCCACAAAATAAACCTATAGTCGATTTTTAAAACTGTAAATCGAATACATAAACAACTCCTCCGCTTATACTTTTGAATAGACATTTCCCAAAACGGTAAATTCCTCGAATGCTTCGTGCAAGATAAAGGCAAGAGATACAGACAATTAAGACGTCAAAGTGTTCCTTTCGCACAAATTCATTTAAGAGGCGTTGAAGTACTTCTTATTAAAGTCAACTCATAGCTGAGGTATTACTTCGTAATGGTCTTTTCATAGATATGCTTCTTCTTACACTAAACTCCCAGCATCGAATAGTAGTAACTAAGGCTGCCGTGTAGGAAGACGAGTTTCGTGGGGATCGAGATGGTGCGGGGGCTATCGTACTGGCTTCCCACCCTGAGGGCGCGGGTTCAAGTCCCGGCGGTGCTGAATATTTTTCAGAGGTATCTCGATCCCTACATGAGGTGCTTTGTGGAGGGCACTTTGAGTGAGTACGCCGTCCGTCGGATGGGACGTTAAGCCGCGGACCCCTTGGCGCCTTTCGTAAAGAGTAGGCTAATGCCGACGCCGGGTTTCTCTCCACCCTTCATCCTTTCCTGTCCATCCCCTATGGCGCAAATGACCTTAGCTGTCGGTCGCCTCCCCTCAAAACTACTACTACTACGAGTTTCGTCACTTCCCCCTCATTGGACATGCATCGCAAAAGTGGGAAACGTGTCTCGCAACGTGTGTCGCATCGCTCTTCCGTAATCTTTGTTTATAGATCTCATGTAATGTGCAATTTGGTGTCTCATCTGCGTACACACCGTGCGATTGATTTGGTTCGGGCCATATGTTACGCCGAGTGGTTATGACCCCGTGGAATTCATTTATTGGTATTACCCGAGTGTCCATTTAGTAAAGGAGTGAGACGTGTGATGATGACTGCTTACTGTAATGTTGTTCAGGAGAAATTGGGATCGTGTGTAAAAGTAAGTAGTATAATCGATCTACGAACATTTACACTTAACGGAGACTTTTGGTAATATTTCAATTAAAATGACCACATAAATATTCTTCGAACCAATGCGTTGAAATTAACGTGCATCGAGATCTTAGATTGAGTAAATGATGACATAATGTACAATTCCCTTAGACTAAAAATGCAAATAGATATTTCGGATATTGTGCACTAAAACCATATTTCTTTGAATGTTTGGCTCACCACAACTCTCCAATGAGGAAATGGTAGTCATTTTTGAATTATTGATAACGGCTCTGCAACAACTGTTGGCTAGGATGCCGTTTTATTAAAATTCGTAAGGCCGCCATCTTTAATCATTATTTGAAGACAACAGAGTGTCAATAAGTCGAAAATATTTAATGAATTATTAGCTAAACAAAAGGGAAAATTAAATAAAAATTCATATTTTATAATGCAATAACAATCAACAAATGTTTAAACATATTTAATATCACAAATGGCAAATAATGGTGTTCTTGAGGATTGAATTGAAATACGTAGTGATGGCGCCACGATGGAATTTCCGGTCGGTTCGCCGCTTCCTCTGGCAGTTGGCGCCTGAATTCGGTCGTGGAGAGACGTGCTGGCGGAGTTATTCCGAGGTGAGTACCGAAAGGGTAGATGTATTGAAAACGCTTAAGTATTCCTTGATGCTTTTTTTAATTTTATTCTTTGAGTTCATAACTGTTAATTGGGAATTAAATCATTTCGTTATCGCCGAAGTTTTAAATGATTTTTTATTTGGTTCGGATGCATGTTATTCTTTCAACGAAGTCCTTTTCAGAGGTTGCCAACTTTCCAGCTGTTGGTTTTGAATGCCGTCCATGAAATTTGTAGCAACTGCACGATGATGAGTCCTCCAGTGAGGTGGATGACGCAGTACTGGATTCCTACCGATAGGGTCCGGGATTTAATCCCGGAGGCGGCAAATATATTTTTCAATGGTATCCCGATACCTGCTAGTGGTTTATAGTGGGGAGCACCTTGAGTGAGTACGCCGTCCGTCGGAAGGGACGTTATACTGCGGACCCCTTGGCGCCTTCCGATCAGAGCAGGCTATTGCCGACGCCGGGTTTCTCTCCACCTTTCCTTTGCCATCCATCCCTAATGGCGCAAAAGACCTCAGCTGTCGGTCGCCTCCCCTAAAACTACTGCTGCTACCACAGCCAGGTTTATATATCGGTTCTTTTAAGACCCGATGTATAGTTCACTTTAATTTCAAGGAGGAATATTTGTAAAGAAATTTCCGCAGTTAGACATTATTATATTTTTCTTACGATATTTTTCAATTTCAACTTGGAAAATTAATCCAAACAAAGGTAAAAGATATTAACATTGCATTTATCCTCTCCATAATATCCATGTACTCCATCTTCCGTATTATCTACGCTCGCAAGGTTGCTAGACAACATTATTATTATTTCACATTTATTAATTATTGGCACATTATTATATCAACACTGATTTTGATTCATTATTTCCTAATGTTTGTGTGTTATATCTAAACGACTTCTCAATTAATATAAATTTTAAAGTTTAGTTTTTGTTGATGATATTTAATTTAGAAGTGCCACTGCAGCTTCTTTGACTCTGTTGTAAAAGGTCGGATGATTGGAATGAAGCACGTTATACCAGGGAGGGTGTGGAATCTTGAGCACTTGCAACTACTCGAAATGTGAAACTTGTCTGATGGTGGAGAATGGGGTAGTGGGAATATTTGACATATTGTATCTGTTATAAATCTTTGAGGGAAATTATATCCATGGGCACGTGTTCGTGAAGACGGCGGAGGAATGCGATTATTATGACTGTACAATGTTGAATGACGTAAAGGTGCCCCATATCGAGAGCGGAAGAGCAGGGAAGGAATTAGACAATTCAGCACGCAGCACAGATTTTCCTCGTCCGAAAGAAAGTAGACGTCCAATAGATAGTTTCATTTCAGTTTCGCCTAGTTTTTTTTATAATTGGCATTTGTATTACCCGACAATATTTCTTAATTATATCCTAAAATTTCGGAAAAACCGTAATACGGAAAGAAGAAATTGAGTTTCTCGCTATCTTTCAAAGACTAACTTTACAACATATATTTTAAGGCGCAAGTTTTTAACCTTCATCTTAACGAACCATATTGTACAGTTTGTAGAAGGGTTTGTAAATGAAATTAATCAAAATTATATAGCACTCACTGCCTTAGTATTAGTATTTTGGGGTCATTTGCGCAATGATGGCTGGACAGGAAACATTGAAGGGTGGCGAGAAACCCGGCGTAGGCATCAGCCTACTCAAGAAGTTCTCTCGGGTTTCCCACTGGGTCAGGTTGCAGTACACCGACGTTTCGAAGGCTGACTCTGCCATCGTCTTCAGGGTGAAGCTGACTCTACCATCGTCTTCACCCTGAAGACGATGGCAGAGTCAGCCTTCGAAACGTCGGTGTACTGCAACCTGACTCGGTGGGAAACCCGAGAGAACTTCTTGAATACCATACGCCGGGAAAACCTGAGATCCTTCATTAGCCTACTCCTTTCGAAACATGTCAAGGGGTTCGCAACGTTACGTTTAATCCGACGGACGGCGTACTCATTCAAAGTAACCTCCACGTAGCGCCTCAAGTAGGGAACGAGATACTGAAAAATATTCAAAGGCCCTTTTGGTGGGAAGCCAGTACGCTAGCCACCACATCATCTCGAACCCCGCGCTCACTGTCTCTCAGGTAAGCGTTTAAATTTAAAAGATGATACAAATGAGTAATGTGGTGATAAGTAACCAAACGTTATTGAAGGGCTTCCCCTTGTGTCCCTTCTCTCCCCGCGGGATCAGCCGGTTAGACACCAACTGCGCCCCTCCGCAGTTGCGCCATTTATTCGCGGAAGTACATTTCGGGGACGACTGGCAAAATTAACTAAGCAGGAACACGCGCTCCTACTCCCTTCCCCTCCGCCCACACCCTATCCCTTCACCAGCCCCCTCTCTCCTTTTACCGCAGACTTCTGGCTCACATTCAATGCCTATAATTTAAACATCTAACCACTTGAGTCAATAAGTGAAATTTAACCATCCTTGACGTGGATTCTTCTAATCCTAAACAACTAGTATTCCATGATCAACTTGCTGCCCAGAGCATCTCCTACCATGACTTAATGTGCAGAGTCTACTCACTTAATACCCCAAAGTAAAATTAAAGCTTTAACCCTAAACGTATCATGAATGTTATAATAATTACGATTTAATTAAATCCGCTGCCATCACTTCCATCGTGCATTATTGAATATCTAAATTTCTTCGGAGAAAAAGTTGTCATTTTTCTTTCTAATCCAATTCCTCAAATAAAACGCTCCTTATAAAATTCCTTGGCTAACAATTGACAAAGGGAAATGCATGGCTGCACGGGGGACTCTTCAAGCATTCCATGAAAAACTAACTTACAATCAACCTCCTGCTAATGCATTTCAGTTTGTCCTGGTAAAACAACTAGAGGTTCCCAACTAGTTTACAAAAACTGAAATCCACACCATTAGGGTCGCATGCAGTGTATTTTCCACTTCCGATTAAACCAACTCTTCTCATTTCTCAACAAATATTTTCAACCGCTCCCTTTCACAGGAATCATTTCTTTCTTTGTAGAAAAATACATTAATTCGCCCCAACCCAAAACATTAAAAAATCATAGCCCCAGATCACAGCCCAAGTAGCTTCCTACTTATTTTGCCCGAAGTGCTACAGAAACTTGTTAATGAACAAATAACACATTTTGTGTGTTAGCATAATATCCTAGAAATACTTCAATATGACTTCCGCAAGACTCTGCATACTTCACTAGCAATGGCAAGAAAAACTGATTACCTTTGACCAACTCGCGGCATCTCTTGCAGTTCTTTCATTGATCAATCCTATTTAATTTCTACATTAAGTCCTTCGGGAAAAATCCCTCTGTCCGAGGAGGTCATTTGGTTTTTAAAATATTTTTTCATCTTTACCGGTTTAAAAAGCAAATTTAAAGGCCGCGACACGACGATTCAAGATCAATCAAACGAGCAGCCGGTAAAATTACAAAGAGCATTTAAAAAAAGAAACCTTTTTTCTTGTAAATTGCTCAACCTTTGTTTATTTGCGTTGACTCTCATCCCATACCTATCGCACTGAATTCCCAATTGACTCGGCAAAGCTTGCAACCCCTTGAATAACTGACTAACTAGAGCTTGGTCATCGACAAACCTAAGTGATCTTACGAATTCCCTCGGGTTAGCCTTCTGTCCATCCAGAATGTTCCTTTTTCTCAGCAATACGCTATTAATTTTTCATTCATTTCATTTTTCATATTTTTTAATCTACGACACAGGTTTACACGTCCCGATTGTATTATCAATTCCTCTCTATTAGTGATGTCATGAGTGCAATGGCATCGCGTTTGCCTCTCCAATTACTAAACCCAAACACATCATTTCCTAAGGAAACGTTTGACTTTATTTTCCTCCATCTTTATGTTCTGGATCTTTAGTACTACTTTAGCTTCATGGGGAATCAAACTTATTGTTCAATAGTCCTCGTATAATGCAGTCTTTAGCTTTGACGGAACAGAAACCTACGCTGAACTCATTTAGTATTCCCACCAGAATACTTCACGGTTTCTACGAATCAGTCCATTTACACTTATATTAATTCTACATTACAAATTACAAATATAATCTCACTCACTGGAAATAGTATTTTTTATTTTCAATAGGCAATAGACAATCGTATTTGCCTAATTTACCATCGTTTTGCTTATCTATTCCAGGATCAGTCCTAGGATGCAGGGAACCAGGAGACCGTAGCTGGTGAGTGTCATTTTCTTCTCATTCATTTTAGTAACCACTAGTTTTCCCTGGGTTCCGATATTTGCGGCAGGGATAGAAGGAGAGATACCTCTCACATTCGGGTGCCCATATGCAACTCAAGGATGACAGTATGACAAGGTTTAAATAACTGGAAATTGCCTTCACGTATTTACTTTCAGCTGCTTGGAAATCTAGCCATTAAGACTTCTTTTATCCGGCTTTGGAGAACAATACTTGGGTCTGGGTGTATCGAAAAGTCAAAATCTTTCTTAATTTGGCATAAATTCTCTTTAAACTTTGTAAAGTTTCGAGATAAACTGAAAAAACTCTTGCAGAGAATTAAAAATTATTCATGAGGCTTTCGAGTGCTCTATATTGTCCGAATCACTAATTTCGAGGTGGTTTTATGCCTTTAAGGAGGGCCGGGGAAAGGTTCACGACGAGCAACGCTCTGGAAGGCCGTCAACCAGCAGCCCCTTCAACCATCCAAGCAGACTTCTTTTTGTTCCCTTGGATTAAGGCAGCCCTGAGAGGAACCCATTTTTTGTCCATAGAAGAGATCCAATCAGCCGTGACGAAGACCTTGCGAGAAATCCCCGAAGACGACCCCTCCCATGGTTTGGTTTGTCACCGGCAGTAGACAAAGTATATTCACAAGAGGCAAAGTGGAAAGCCATAGAATACTGCTCCTCTCAAATGAAGAAATACTGCATCGATGTGTGAAATTTTGGCTACCACGATGTAAAATTAATTACTTATCCATTTTATTTTTCTTAAGAACTATGTGTTGATATTTAAACAATGAAATTAACATCTAAATGCCTTTTAAAACAACCATTAGAACACGAATCTCAATGTCACAGTTAAATTGTGAACTTTTCATTCTTCATCTTTGCAGGCAGTGAATTTTACATAATTAATTCTTTGCCAATTGATGGTTTGGCATGGAACTTTGAATTCTATATTCATCACTGCTCATCGTCACTCTGCGTACCACACTCGCATCTAGGCGATTCTAGGCGTGTCCAGGGATGGGATTAGTCACCCTCTTCTGTCCCTCCACACATACCTTCCCGTAATTCTCCTTATTTCCGAGCGTGTCTTCACCTTCTTGTGCAGCGACCCACGGTCACTCTTCCTCTGCAAACTGACATAAACCGCAAACTCCGGATTCCACTTCCCTTCTTTTGGTGTCGCGATTCACTATTTAACTCGATGTGCTTCATTTATCTTATCTTTAGAATTGCATGCCTAAGTATTTTTCCTCCGCATTTCGAATAGTCTCATTAATTATTCATGGTTTACTCGTCCTTCAGCTGTAGACTGTTCCTGTGATTTCTTTCTCGGTTATTGGTTTCTCTTTTTTCATATATACTTACCCCATTTTCCTCGTATGTCCAGAGCTCCTGCCACTCATCCATGACTTTTTGCAGTCCACCAAAACTTCTTCCTTGTCAATTCAATTCATGCTTATACGGTTCATTTCATCACCCGCCGCCCCTAACTTATTTTTTGTCGTCGGAAGCTACACTTCTTAAATTCTAAAATGTGATCAGAGTCCACGTCAGGTAGCGTCAAGGCATTCCATTTGATTGGTAACAAACCATAATATATGTGCCAATTCCATGGCATTATGGATTTTACATGGATACTTGCGTCTTTCGTGTTGTCTAAACAAATGATCCCGCGTCTCTTTAAAACTTAATGGCTTCCTTCGCCTAGCATTTCACTAAAATCCATCTTCGCATTTTCTTTTCATCTTAATATATACTCCAAGGACCTTCACGAGGGTGGTCTGAAAAGTTTCCGAGCTGACAAAGGTACAAGACATTTTTTTTAACTTAATCAAACAAAACAAGGTTATATTCTCTTGCCTGAGGACGTAGGGACGTATGAGAAACAAAAAACGAAATTACATATATATCCAGTGTCAGTCACCGACGGACAACCACCAAGGTAATATATTTGCCTGGAGGCTAGGGGTCATGACCAGTTAGTTGGCTGATGTCAAAGTACTTTGCTCAATCAGTAGTGAAAACACAGTAGCGTGTGATACAGCAGCGCGCCCGCAAGCCCTTATGGGTCCCGCCCTCTTCTCCTTTTTATCATTGAATATTACTTTTACTGCGCTCATATTTGGGGGCGCTGATAGGACAGACAGTGGGCGCTTCAGATTTTTCTAAAACACTTCTATTAGTTCTCCATTAATAACTCCGTCTTTGCTAGTGCCGTTGTCAAGAGATGCTATCGAAAGTATTCAGAAAATTTCTAATCCGAAATCAATAACAGCATTTATTATTTCAAACTTTTTCTCAAGTTGAGAACATTGAAGAGGAATATTTTAAAGGAGAAAGAGAGTATTATCACGTCCGATCGATGAAATTAAAAAAGAAACTAGCGGGGGACTTAAACTCAAATACGCGTCATCGTTTAATAATAAAACGTGAGACTCTTCCACTTACTGCATTAGTTGTTTTATTCCCTCTATAATTGTTGTTTAATATCATCTCTAGCAACACTACACTTGAACTTATTCCCCCTATATATCTGTGCGTTACATTACAGAGTCATGTAAAGTACAGTGGTAGACGCTTAGATTTTTTGGCGAGATTGAGACAACATTGTCTTATACGTTAATATATGTTAAAATCAAGGGAGTTAATGCATAAAATATTTTAGGTTCTCCTTAATTCGACAAAATATAATATTTGCCTAGTTAATTATTAATTATTATCCACAACATAATAAAAAAAATTACATACATTTAACACACATACACATACAATAATTTGTAAAAAAATTCCTGGTTATATTTAAAATCCCTAAATCGCATGACGCTCCTGCGAAAGAGAAAGGAAGAATCCAGGGAAGTGACAAGGAGAGGAACACCGTGACATAGCCGTGCACTGCTGATAAAGATTACGATCAAGTATTTGAAGCACCCAACTCAGTAATGATGACAAGTTCTTGGCATAATGATTAAATTGCATATGCATAGTGGTTAATTTTTGATCTATCTGAAATGCTCAAAACCACATATATTGTCACTGTGTGTGACTTGGTTCCTTAGTTACCAACACACACACACACACATTTAACCACAACGCTGTTCCCTCTCATGGCATCAGAGTTAAAAAAAATGATTTCAAGCTATGGACTCCCTTTTACTCTCTCTGAATGAATGCTCTAAACTGCATCAAATGGGACTTGAACTACCAAATTACTCATATTCGTGTTAAAAGAGATTAAATCAACTGCAGATGCTATAAAATTGTAATGAGTAGCAAGGTTGAAGAGTTCTGTTCCAGTAGAGAACAGATATTGGCCGGCATGCCAAGCTTTATTTCCATTTAATGGGAAAAAGAGTTAATTGTTCTATTATAAAATTAATTTAGTTTTTTAGAATGGAATATGGTGGCTACAAAACTTGGTTATTGTAGACAGCAATTCTGTAGGTTTACATGATTTTTTTACCATGA
Organism: Hetaerina americana; assembly: GCF_022747635.1. Lineage (NCBI taxonomy): Eukaryota > Metazoa > Arthropoda > Insecta > Odonata > Calopterygidae > Hetaerina > Hetaerina americana. The sequence continues at coordinate 5,569,818 of NW_027286797.1, read as the reverse complement.
CAAGATGCTAGTCACAAAATGCTATAGGCAATGTACAATAGAAAACCTCCTGAGAAGAACCCAAGTAGGAGCCATAGGATATGAATTGGATCTTTGAGAACACGATGGAGAAATGAACCTCGTAAAAGCAATAAACACAATGCAATTAACAGTTATATGATAGGTGCATCAGAACATTAGATCAGAAACAGTATGAGAAAAATGTCTAATGTATTAAAATCTATAGATGTTTGCTAGAAGCACATTACTGACCTGAATTTGTAAAAGCTAGCTATTCTTGCACATTCCAGTAGATAATTATATAAATAATTGCCACATTTGAACAGGAATATGGGGATATATCCAATTACAATATAGGATTCAGATAAATACACCTGCACTGCCCATATTTTCCCATGAATAAAGCAATCATTTATGTATCACAAAATTTTACCCAAACATTGTGCCAAATATGATTAATTGCTAATAATTTGGGTGTTAGCCGTTATATGTAATAATAAATTAAAATTAACGGTCAAATACTTAAAATTGCATTTTATTATGTGTGTGCACAGGTACTGCAATAGGTACACGATGTAAAAATCAGTTTTCTTTTGCTTGTTTAATGAAAGTTCGATTTCAGAGCCATATTCTAGGTAAAAAAAGCAGCCTTAAAGTTGAAGGATATGATTGGCTCAAGAAAAAACTAATTTATAAATATGTGTCTTTCATTTCCAATCAGATATCATTGAATTTGAAGATGAAACCCAAAGGTGTAATTTTGGGGCAAGATGAATTAATAAAAATGGAAGTGTTTCATTCCCTGTCCATCTCTCCCCCTCCCCCTATGGTTGCATTGATCCTAGCAATCAATGTGGAGCCGGATTAGGATATAACGTACTGAAGAAATTATCTGTGGGCAAGTGATTTATGCTGGACCTCTGATTCATTGCTAGTAAGTAGAGGCTGTGAACTTAAGATGGAATTTGATCATTGTTACGACTGACATTGTATGTCTCAGGCAGTATTGTAAAAGTCATGCATGATAAGGATGAAGGGAAGAATACAATTCCGTAGAGAGGAGATGAGTTGGGAAATGGCTTCCTTGATGATCATTTATGTGACGAGAGAAGGTTTGGGGTGTTTGGGAAGGTTCCTGCTGCACCCTCCATGAGCATTCAATGAAGACTGCGAGTGGGAAGACCTCAGAGGAAGATGACGACACTAACAATATTGGCATTTATCAAAGTTTGATCAATGGATATCAAAAAAACCTTGAGGCCAAAGAAATCCCATGTGATAGCAATCAAGACTGAAAATACAATTGGAAACAAAATTTGTCCAAGTAAAACACGTTTTCAAATGGGTCCCATTAGTCAGGCTTGCACACACGATTTACAAGCTGTGACACTGGATATGATTTTAATGCTCACATTGGCCTATGTGAGGGAGAATACTTGATTCCTATCCTTTTGAAACCTTACCTTGTGATATTTCAAGAATATATATTTTACGGTTATGTTATACCATTAATTATTTAACAGACTCAATTGATTTAGATGTAAGCTTTATTTATTCTAAATAAGTATATTTTATATAATGCTAAAAATTATAATGAGCGGACCCTGAAAACTGACAATTTTAATGCCCTTGGGAAACTACATGAGTGTAGGAATACGCTTCGATCATTTAGATGTGACAGCAAAAATTGTTGTTCAAATATGTCCTCATCTAGTTCTGGACAATATCCAGGTACTGTGTCCCGAAGCATACCAAGAAGGGAGTTATGGACCATGTCAAGGTAAGTTATTCAAGAATATATTTTGTATGATGTACACATATGCATTTCAGAGCACAGATGGATGCATTTACGAAGGTGAGAAATTGGTCTTTAAGACAATTTAGATGTTCAAGGAATCTTAATGATCCTAAAATGATTTTAAAATAAAATAAATAAAATTCCGAGGTGTAGGGGAACCGATATCACTTTAGGCCAGCGATACCAAGATGGCATCGCTGCCGTCCATTCGGTATCTTGCTGTGACCCTGGACGCCAGACTAAATTTCAAGGAGCAGGTCGAGCAAATCAGCACCAAAGCCTATGTCGTTGCGACCACACTGCAACGGCTTATGAACAATGCTGCTGGCCCCTAGCAGAAAATGGGAGAACCACTTGTGCCGGTAACAACTTCAGTGCTCACCTACGGTATACCTATATGGGCTGATAGACTGCTCTTGAAAGGGTATCGCAGGAAAGTAGCAGCGCCCTACCGAATCAGTGCTTTACGGGTGGCCAGTGCATTTCGCACGATCTCCGAAGACGCCATCGACGTCATTGCAGGAATGCTACCAGTGGAGCTCCTGGCAAAGGAGAGGAGGAAGTGGTACTTACGGGAGAATTCGCCAGAAGAAGAAGATCGAGGTGAGAAAAGAAAGCGTCAATGATTGGCAGAAGATACCTCAACGAAGGGAAGGTGGACACATCGACTGATGCTGAACGTAGAATAATGGGTAAACCGGTCACACGGGAACCTCAAATACTATATCACTCAAGTGCTATCGAGACAGGGAACAATTATTCCCCGTCTGCTCAGGATGCCCAGGAATTGAGGAGACTCCTGCGAAAGAATTTTTGTAGTGGCCACGTTTTGGTTCATCGCAGGCCATCCTTGAAAAGAAGAATAAAATTCGTCTGACGCCTGAAAATTTGGTGGAGCGGATGCTGTTTTGGGAATCGACCTGGAGAGCGATTTACGTCTACATTGCAGACATCATGAAGGAATTGCGCCGAGTAGAGCGCCTTAGTAGATTGACTTAGAAGTAGTCTATACGGTAAAATACCAAGGCGTTCCGTTCACTAAAGATTTAACCTTGGGGATTCGCATACCTGACGTCTGCGGGCAAGCATATGAAAAATGGGTTTTATGTATTATCAACATACATTGGTCGCTTGGGTCATGCATATAAAGTTCGGGTAATAGATGCCAGAATTAGAAGACTCAAAGACTACTCCTTCCCACGAATAACGCGGGATAGCAACTACAGCGTTATAGATAGCGAAAATTCCACTTGCCACCCTCAGCGTCTAAAGAATAATTATTCCTGCTTAATTGCGTGCTCTTTCACTAGCTTATTTTGTTTTGTTGTAAAAAACCATTCTTTCCGAATTACCTCAGTAGTGTCCTGTTCATTTGTCTCCTCTTTAATCCTTCGTCCCTCTCCGTGGGGGACCCTCCCGCTACCTGTAGCGTTGGGTCACACTCCCTGTCTTTATCCTAGAGCAGGAGAGCGTTTTATGTTGCCTGTTCATGTGGAACGGCTTGAAAATAAAAATCTCCATTTCTGTCACTACTGCTTTGAAACGGAAGTGGCGCAAATATCCGTTCCATAATCCTGTGACGTACAAAATCACTAACAGTATTCCCGAAGATGAATTCCGCATTTTATTTTATACCCCCACTACTCTGTCCAAAGCCCTATCGTCGAAGAAAAGCCCTATGGAGTGAATTAAAAGAACTGGCGTTTGCGGAATTCATTGTGAGTGAGGAGCTATTTACTCTGGTAGGACGGGCAGATGTTTTTCGACGCGTATTAGGGAACACAGTAAAGACTACAATACAGGCCATACTAATTCGTCATTTGCCAAACACTAAGCGGATTGCAACCATTTCTGTGGCTTCGTCTTCAAAATGCTTCACAATTGGATGCAGGAAAGAAGCTAGACGTCATGGAACAACTAGAATCCATGCGTCGCAAGGACTTCCTCTCCAAATTACCCCAGGAGTGTTCTGTTCATTTGTCCCCTCTTTTCACCAATTCAATCAAGTCCAATTATTATCTTCACCCTCCCCCCTTCTCTCCTTCTCCATCCCACGACGTCCATGGTATACAAGATCCCTTATCCTTGCTCATAGAGATTCCCCCCTCCCCTGTGCAATACCTAGACGGAAATGCCTCGACCCCTTCCCACCCTCCTCCTTCGCAGACCAGGAAGAGTTTTTTTTTCCTTTTAACAATGCGGAAAATATGCAAGCCTGGATCAAAAAACAAAATTGTCCATCAGGTCATTTGAAAACAATCCTTAGAATAATGATTCCATATCATTTGCAACAGGACAATTTTATGTGCTGGTTTTTGTGTTCAATGATTTAGCAATTCCAATGCGTTCACACGGGTAGACAAAGACTCCAACCATGCCAATGTGTGCTTTTCATATCTAATGCATTCGAGCACAAGCTTGCATACAGGCATTACAATGAAAATGCATTTCTCACAAGGCTGAATCCGTCAAAAAACAAGAAGGGTGGAACGATAGGTTGAATTATCCGAGCATTCGATTCTGGTAAAAGTTGCGTGTTTTCCATCTAAAACATCGAAAACAAGTGAAAAGTGTTATGCAAAGATAATCTTCGTCCTTTTTTGAAAAGAGTAAAACATACCGAAAAACCTTTGGTTTAACAGATTTGATTGAAAATTAAGTTTTCAATCTCAAAAGTCAATGTCAAAGTTCAAGGCTATGTCCTGAACAGGGGTTACTTTTCCTTTTAAGGAAAAGCGTGACGATACTGTTTTGCCTTGAACCATGCAACTTCTAGGTGAATGAAAATTATCTTTTAACCAAGTCCTCCAGGTTTACTTTGCTTTTCAAAAAGTATTAATTTTTCCCCGTAAGGCTCAAACTTTTTCTTACGCTTAGTTTTGATGCAGCAACCCATATTTGAGGTGGTCCAATCGAGGTCCACTCAATGTTTCTCCATCATACTTCAATTCGGTACGAAACTAGCGATGCTGGGAAGCATAAAGGTATGCTGGTCAAGTTCACTGCCCGAATGTGTTCACTGGTGTCAGTAACCCAAGGGCTGTACTGGTTGGGAATTCTGGCGGATCTAAATCATGGACTCGGGCTCAGGAGCATGGTCGCAAAGCTTCATGTTATAACTCATTGGGATTTAATAAGTCTTCGGCAATTTATCTGATCCTAAGTCTTCAGCAAAAACACAATCACCAATTATGATAGCAAGGAAGAGCGATAACCTGTTGAAGGTCTGAGTACCAAAGAGAATGAAGCCTGACTAAAAGAGATTGCATCGAAATAGGTTCACGCGTTTCTCACCCAGAGCAGGCTCGAGGCTTAAGACACTAACATTGAGTGCGGATGCTCTTGCTTCCTCTCTGCTGGCCGAGGATTCATCAAGATCGCGACTCCTCCTGAGAGGTCGGATAATACAAAAACAAGGATTGCCTCTGCCTTATCATTCCCGGTTATATGAACAATGGCTCGACGTCCATCTGAGAATGTGTAGGAATTAGTTTTAGGGCGGAAAAGGTAAACTTGAACAAGTGAAATACTACACTTCTTCGGGATGCCTTTTAGGCAGAATGGTGGGATCATTAAAGCAGAATTATACTTTGTAAAGAGCGTTTGACAACGAAGAGGAAAATGATGGTGGGAACGTAAGATATCGATACAAAGATATAACCAGTAAAAACTTTAGTTTGGAGCTCAGAGATCTGAAATAACTGAATAATTGGTAGTCGAGGAAAGAGGGAAAGTCGAGGGAAGGCTTTTGGGTTAGTTTGGAGAAAACTAAAGGAAAACAAATCAAAGGACGCTGAAAACTTGCTCCATTATGAGTAAAGACGATCTGGAGAAATTTGAAGAAGTCAGCGCAAGTTAACCTAGGAGATACTGAGAGGTGATGAATTGCTGAGAAATGTAGCAAGAGTTGATAATCATTTAAAAACTAGGTAGCAGCAGATAAAAATAAGCAAATAGATAGGTAGGAAATATTCAGTGCTAATAATATTCAATCGGAAATTGATTAGTTCATTACATGCTAAAGGAATAGTGAGCTATTTGGCATCAAAGATGCGCCTCATTCTATCCGCTCTTTGTGTTCTATATTTATCTTTTGCGATGGAAACTTCAGCGGTACGTGTATATATTTAGTAGCATAAGAAATATTTGTCTTCGTTGATATATTTTCGAAATTGTAAAATCGCTAATAAAGAGTATCACTTGCGTCCATTCTTCAAAGTTTATATGACACTGGCTAAATTTTCGCAAGATCAAGGAAAATTTATTATGGAAGGGAAATGACGAATGGCAATTCCTTTCATATCTTACGATCCAAGTGATGAGGAAGGTTTTTATTATTTGAATGCAATCTACAAAATGTTTATAATTAACGGAAGGGGACAAATGGTGTGGAAATATTATTTTACTCATTATAATTCTGTTAAACTTGTTGAACTTGACTTGGAAAAGCATTCTAAGCATATGATTTCTATGCATTTACATATAGTTATTATTATTGTATGATATTTCATGTAATGCAACAGGTTAAAAATACAATATTTTCCTAAATTGTAGTTACAATTTAATACTTTTTAAGTTTTTCCAGCTAGTATTCAATATTTGAGATTGGAATTTGCAATTGTCCCAAAATTTTTCACTACAATTTATTTTTAAGTTTTCACTCATTGTCAGGTGTCGTTCCAACACTAGAGAGCGTTCAGATCATAAGATTAAAAGGCTGTGTTCTAAGGATTACATATATCAGGATAAATAATTTGAATGCCGGCATTTAAACGTTTCTAACTCGTGAATGCGGAGTTAGTGTCGGGATCGTAAAGTAGGAATCAAAGAGGTTGCACAACACTTCCCTGAGCGCCTTCTTGAGCAGGCCATGAGTCTCTTTCCCAGTATTATCCAGTACCACACGGAATTCTTAATATCGTATCGCTGTTCCAATAAGCAGTTTTTAATGGAGCGTAAGGGGGTCACGAAAATGAGGTTTCATTGACGAATGCAAAGAAAAGGTAAATTAATATGAACGTCATATCAAGAAATGTAAATAACGAGTTTGGCTTCGGTTTCATTGTACTTATCGGCTGGTCTGCTAAATAGAAATAAAGGAAGTAATGATTGCGTCTGCCTTATCATTCCCGGTTATTTGAACAATGGCTCGACGTCCCTGTCTTGCCATAACCGTCCGTATTAACGTCCGACGCCCTGGTACGCTAAAATACTTCGGCCAACCAGTTTAACATTTTACTGTTTTCCTATGTATCAAATTAAATCAGATGTCCTTATTATGAACTCAATTCAAGGTGACTTATGTCTTAGGTTCATAGTAAAGCCCGGAGAATGATGCTAATTTCATCTTAAAATTTTATTCTTGAAAATCAAAAAGTTATTTCCCTGAAAGCAGGGGAAAGTAGGGAGGGTTAAATCCGATATGCTAGGGAAACATTTGATCAGTGTTTATTTTGGCCATAAATATCAGGCAATCAAAGGAAGCATGTTTTGTTTGGTGGAACGTGACCACCTATCTTATATTTTCAAAGGATGAAGTTTCCTTAGGGGACGTAATCTTGTCACGAACGCACGCTTCACGACGTGGTTCGTCGTGGAACTTATGGTTAAAGATTGAGGACAACGAATTGGTCTCGGGCTCTCTTAACTATTGTCTAATTTGTCTTCTATCTCCCTTTCGAAAATAATAATATAATTATTGCAGAAAACGAAATCTCCATTTCTTAGAATAAGCCGACGACTTCGGAAATTCCAAGAGCCAGAGTTGCCAATCTTTTATTTCTCATTGCATGCTGTAAAGGCTTGCAACTTTTGCTCGACTGTTGCTCTCTCCATTCCTCGCGGATGCAAATCAAAGGTTTTCGATTCTTTTATCTCAAGGGATATCCGCTGGCAGTATGTGCGTCGTGAAGATATGTCGACTGTTTTCTTTATGCATTCAATGGGAGTCAATTAAATGAAGTAAAACAACCTCAGCAAAGACATAATATTAATATTTTTTATTTCACGGCGTCATTTTGGTGCTGTTGAGACTATAGGGATTTCTTAAACCTTACCCTTAAAAATTCCATTAAGGGCAATTACAAACACGTGACCCTATGCAGCGGAAAGTCCAGGCAGGGTCATCGAACCCGCGAAGCGTGAGTTGGAAATCATTTACGTTACCCCGCCGCGACCAGTCGAAGGTAACTTGCTTCGCTTCTCAGTTCCTCTTTCGCCGGCCAGGAAATGACAAGGACGACCGCAGGTAGGGAGGAGGGGGGGGGGTGTACCCGGACATCAATGCCTCGTGTTCCCTAGGGAAATTTATTTGACCATCACGGCAATAAAGCAATAACTTACCGCTTCTTCAGTGCGGGCTGCGGCGAGTGACTGCATTTTATGCTGCAGCGTCCGGTCACTCTCCAAATACTAGGAGGATCTAGTTGTTACCGTTCATGCACGGGATCGTTAAAACTAAGTGAGCGCTCGATAATAGGAAAAGAGGGGAGAACTTCATGAATGAAATGTTCTTGTTATTGAAAAACGTTGGCTTTTTTATGTATTAAGCTTTGATTGGGTTTTATTTTGAATACTGAATATGTAGGAACAAATAGAATCTGGGTTGAGCCTACGATACTTTATTCTTAGCTATAATTCACGGAAACTTTTTTAACTATGAATAAAGGCTTAAGTTGAATAAGTACGGCCCTGCACGTTTGCGAGACTAAATTTTCATTTCGTTTTAAAACACTGCAACTATCACTCATTGTTTACCTAGAAATTATTACCAATTATGGCAGGCTCGTGGAATTGGCATTCGTCATAATGATGTGAAACCGCGGATTATTCAGTGAAAAATGCACGAGCTTCTTCAACTTCCTTCTCCCGCCCTGTCATTCCTTCATTCTTGCCTACTACTCCGCCGATAAGTTGAGAATCCGAGAGCTCTAGGAAGGGGAAATCAAAGGAACGAGGATCTCAGTCCACCACAGTCTGGGGAGGATTTCGCCTTTTTTCCTAGGATTCAACAGTAACGGTCGCCGCTTATGATATCGTCGTCTTAAGCGTACACTAATTCACGGGAGCGGCAGACTTGAGCGTTTTCCCACGGTAATTTGCGCTGTAATCTTCTTTAATAATTGCGGCCATATTTCTCCGATGCAACACCACATGGCGTTCCTGGCAAGATATAAAGAATCTTGGTATTATGTTAGACCATTCATTATTCAAAAGCCTACCGTAGTTTAATCGGCCTGAAATTGTTTTTCATCGGTGTTGGATACCGGAGGGTGTATGGTCGGTTCGGGGGCTATTGAAGTATATTCAAGTTCTCTGGCATTCCAGCGAGGAGACCTACAGACGAAGGGAAAGATGAAAAGAATGGAAAGAGTGGTTGCACGAGTTTCCTGTTGCTGACCCAAGGAGGTATCATGCGCAGCTCGTTGGGACCCATTTCTCGGCCTTCGTGATTAAAATGAGACGAAGGCAGATGGCCGGCCCATCACGCCGCTCCTGCAGTACCCTACGGATCTGCAGACAGCGACGTCCTACTGTACCATGTTACAGCGACGCCATCGAAACCGGCGGCGCTGCCTTCGGAAAATTCAGAGGAAAGAGAGTGAGCAAGAATGATTCGAGATGAGAATAAGGGATAGAAAAGAGAAGAGGTGATGAGAAAAAACGACGGATGTGGGGATGATGTCGACTTAATTGTCTTTTTCGAATTTTACAGTAAATGTTACATATGTTCAGTTACAATCAGATTACAAATATCTTTACACAAAACAGTTTTTCTGCGCAATGCATTTAAGGATGAGGGAGAAAAGGAGAATAGGTGTGCCATAAAGCTTTCCTTAATATTCTGTAAGAGCCATAATTTTCCGTAATTTCTCTAGATGTCCTACCTATTTCAATCGCTAAAGAGTTCCCTTAATTTCACCCCCCTTTCCCTTCAAGTGACCTACATGCCTTTAAAGCCCTATCGGAGGGCCCTACCGCGAATGGGCCATGTCTCAATCTAAGGGGATTCCTGCGCACTGCACTATTGCCCTGGAAAAGGAGTCGCTTCCCTACCTTTACAAACTGCAAGGTCCACCGTCGGAAGAACTCTGCTCTCCATCGGCGATCCCCCGTCCAATGTGCACTTCACTTCACTCTCGCCCGCGCACACACACACACAAATGACCATGCACTTCAATGCCACGACACCCACTCACTGCACCAACACACTCCGCTTGGGCTGCTCGCCACTCTCTTGCGACCCTACCGCAGCCATGGGACCACGAGGCCTGGTGGGGTGTTTGGACATTTGTTTCTGCCGGAAACATTGTGTGGAAAAAACGTGGTTCAGAATGTTATTTGTGATGAGTTGAATGGCTTCATAGAAATGCGCTGGCGTATGTAGCCAAGGATGCACTGAACATTTCGAAGGGGTCTCGCCAATCGAATGGCGTCGTTCAGGAATATTTCCCATTACATTCCTCTTTTCCTTGTCTGCTTTCAAATTGTGAAACAGGCTTTGTAGGAACAACCTTACTTCTCAGATTTGGAAAGAAAGGAAAGATAATGTAGCTATTTTAGAGGATACCCTTAACAATGAACTTTGCTCTAAATGCTCCATTAAAATATCTTAGAATTCTAGAGAAGTGACAGCATGGTTATCTTAAGTCCCGGTACCGATAGGAAGTATAAAGATGGAATGGCTCATTTAGATGACGAGGGGACAAAGGGACAAAGTTAAAATTTTGACAATATCGAAATATAATTGGCTGAGTACGAGCAAAAATAAACTGAGAAACACGTCAGAAGGGCAGCACCTCCAGTAATCTTCACCTGCAATGGGAAGATAAAAAAAGACTCCATTACGAAATTCATAGTTTAAACAAATGCATGCTTAACCAACAACCTCATCACTCTACTCCAAATTATTTTTGAAGCCAAATCAGCAGCAAGGAAGTTTAACGCGAATGACAGTTACAAGCACGTACAGTGCGATGCCATCGCATTTACTAAAATATCATAAAATTTAGCCACTCGCTCGTCCTGTTCTAAGGCACAAGTTTCAGACTTTTAATTTCGACATTTTCAAATATTTAGCCACCGTCATGAGCAAACGCTGAGAATCTACTTACGGCGCTCACGTCCAGCAATGGTCCTTGCACCTCGGGCCGGAATAAGAGTCCCTCCGTCGCAAGAACCCCGATCGCACCACTCACACGGTCTATTCCTTCTCCCTGGTGCCGCGGGGCTTATATAGGGAAGGTCCTGGGAAGGGTATGAGGGATACTCGACTTGAAGGCGGTCGCTTGATGTCGAAGGGGGCAGAGGGCACAGGCGACGGACGAAAGACGTAGCGTAGACCTGTGGGACGGGGAGCAGGCATGAGTAAACGGGTAAGGGGGGTGGGAAGGCGAGTGAGGGGAGGGGTCATACCCTTGAATCACAGGGGGGCGCAGTCCGGTGTTCATGGTCGATCGTCTCATTTGAAAAGTGAGAAAAAGCAGGAAATTTTGGATTCGGTCAATCTTCGGGGATTCGATATATTCGAAGACATTTCTAAAAATTACCGGCATTTGTATAGACGGACAACTTACGTTCAATGGTGCATCTGCCATCGAATGATACGATAAGAGAATTTGATTGAGGAGATTTCATAACCCAGTTTGGATTTGCAGAGGAAACGGTGGCCTTGCCGATGATGGCCGTTGGAATGCAGTGCTCACTCCAAGTGTGAAGGTTAAGTTGGCTGAACGTCTATAGGGTGATATTGGTGGGGCGCGAGTGGGGATGCATAATGCGAGGAGGTGATTGGTGAAAATAAAATTTAAAAAGGAGTTGACAATAGGGAGAGTGTGGCTAGATGGGTATAAAAGCTACTAGAGTGATCATGGAAAGGGACGCTGTATATACGTTCATAAAGTCTACACGAACCTTTAAGAATGAATCAGAGCCTATCGGTGGGTTTTATATAATACTGTTCACACAAAATTACAATAAAAGATTTTTGAAAGAAGTTCTTTTGAGTTATGGCATTACGATTTTTCAATATTAGCCGATGTTTTGCATTGTTTTACAGCACAAAGTCCACTCAATGATTAGCAAGCTCGCTAGCTTTCGCCATCAGTCGAATAGCGAAACACGCTCCATTAAATGTGACGGCGTTCTTGTTGTCGCCTCGTACTAGAAAGCTGTGCACAGAACTATTAAGATGGCTCTGTCAGCCTGATTATATTCCTCGAGCGTAGAAGAATACGCACGGTGATGGAATCACCCAGAGGATAAAGGTGCGAATGAAGGCCGGGAATCTCTTCAGAATAGATAGAGAGCAAATAAGAATCACGAAGAGGCATGAATCCAATCTAGTGAAGAAAATTCGTTATTACGAGTGACTCAGTAGAAGCCGCTGGATTACGGGATAAAGGATCTACACTCCAATGTAATACAAGGTAATTTAAGATTCCTTTAATGAAATCGCAAAATTAAACCAGATGGAATCTTAAATAAAAGGGAAAAGACTTAATACAATTAAATGGAATGTTTATCCTATCAAGTTTATTTCGCGGGCCAGAGCCCCTTCCATAGAAACATTGTAATCAAGGATTATTTTAATTAAACTCTTCAGAGCAACAGGGAGTCAACAATCCACGGGACTAACGGCTCGTCTTATTTCACGAGCCTTCCATCGGAAAATATCATTGTTGAAGAAAACTTGGAGGCCGCTCTAGATGAGATTTTTTTTCACATGACACGAACACGTTAGACCAAGAGAATTCGCTGTCTACCTCATGTAGTGCAGGAAGTCCACACACATTTTAAAGAAAACTCCCTGCGAATTCATTGCATTTGTGTGTACGATCTTGTTGGAAATCTAAAGGAAGAAGGCCCAGGGGAAATCTCTCATCCGGAGAGAATGGAAGTCTCCTCAGCGACCCTGATGGGGTTAGAGTCGAGGAGACGCTGTTTTGGTTTCCACGTCGGTCACTGCAACTAGGATTCGAAACCGGAGGATCCATGCTTAAACACGATCTAGAGTTCGGCTACTTGTCTCAAGTTTACGTTTCTCACGACCTTGTCGAGCCATAATTTAGTGTAAATATCATAATTCCCCTACTAGTCATACTAGGGGAAATAGACATAGCGTCCTCAACAGGCCGTTTAATCTGCCAGGTAATAGAAGGGAATTTGAAACAACGCATTCGAGAACGCAATGTCGACATCCAGCACCAGTCAGTTATTATATCTAACAGAGGTGCTAAGATGAATTCAATATGATTGTGTACCTCAGTTCTGCGAGTATGGTGTTACTTCGGTACCCACCGAAGCTTTCATATTTATTCCTCAATGCTCTAATACTTCAGATTATTTGTATCATTTATTTGCAATGCATAATATTAATAGGCATTCGTACTTCAAAAAATGTTTAAAAATCCATCAGATCAAGGTTCCTCTAAGTTGTTGGCCTCGGTGTTGGTGGGGAGACGTCCTGTTCTGCAACTCAGAGGTCACGGGTTCGATTCCCGTCTACGTGGGCTTTCCCACACCTAGGGAGGGACCTACAGCCCCTCGCTATCAGGTGATGAGTTCAGTATCCAGGAGGGTGAGTGTTAATTTTGAGAAGTATTTTTTCTCTTGGTATTTAGGGATGGAAAAATTCCTTTGTCCAACAAGCTATTTAATAGTGCAATAACATTTGTAGTGCTATTTAAAATTATTTTGTTAATGTAAAGATTTGAAATGCTTGGAAATTTTGAAATTCCATGTTATATATATATATATATATATATATATATATATATATATATATATATATATATATATATATATATATATATATATATATATATATATATATATATATATAAGAATGAAGTAGTCACACTAAGAATTACTCACGTAGTAATCACACACAAGTTTTTACGTGCTTCTCATTCTTAATGCTTACTTTCAAATACTTCTCATTCATGACATTAAGTCATGAATGAGAAACATTTAAAAGTGTTTTCTTCAGGTTATGAAAGAATAGTTATTCGATTCCTCGCATCAGAATTACATTGAGGCTAATGTTTTGTCCCCCCTGCTAGACTTGGCTCATGCATACCCACAAATATTCCCCAGAAGGATAGAATAAATGCTGGAGGGATTCCAACCTTGACTTGAAGAATTATGTCTTCATTACCATTGAGCAAGAAAAAGGTAACCATTCTTAGTGTGATTTATTTCAATTTTAAAGGCTAATGATGTACTTCTTGACTTTCAAAAAACTCACCATCTTATTCTAATATTAAAAGTACAGTTCAATACTGTTGAGAAGGACATATTGAATGCGTTTGATCGCCAAACACTTATGCTTACAATTTCATCACTTTTGCCCCTATTATGACCATAAAAACCTTCTGGTCAACTTGATTTGTTCACAATGACTGGTCAATTGTATAGCACCAAAAATGATCAGTTTCATTTTGAAACAATGGATGCTAAAGCTGACTTGCTTGGTACAGCATTTAATCAAGCTGTCATTTCTTTGGTCATACCAATCATTAGGCCAAAAGAATTAAAGCTACATCTATGAACGGAAATGTGATATAATAGTCTCATTAGAGGTTCCTATTTTGCAAAAATCTTCCATAATTTATTTCGCCATGGGTTTTGAACCCAAATATGGAAAATGGCAGTTGATGGCTTAACCAGTAATCCCTGGTGGATATTCCCTGGGGCATATCTTTTAATATTAATTTTAGGAAAAATGGAATACCATGTAAATATTAGTGTGACACAACTTAAATATGCAAACAATGCTGGATTCTAAATTGTTTAACAACAAATTTTATGTAGCATTCATCTAAATGTTCTCAAATGTCAAAATCGGTGTTGCGCGATACCCCCCAAATTCCTTAATTATTAAGGTGAATTATTAAGATTTATCTGGCATGCAGTTATTTGGTGAAAAGGAATTAATTATTCAGATATGAGCCACGCAATACTCTCTTTTCTGTGCATCCTACTTGTAGCCCCAGTTACTTAACATTTTTATCATAATGAAAAGGGCAGTGAAAATAAGATTTATGGACATATTTCCAAAGATTCCGAGGGCAATAGGAAGTATGGGGAGAAGAACACTTCCTATGGAAGAACACTTCCTACTACAAATGCCTGTGACATTGTATGTATGGTATTTCGTCAAATAATCTTGTTCCTTTAAAGGCCTCAAAATGTCAGAGTTTTCCAGGACGCCTCGATAGGTGAACTGGCTAAAGCACTCGACCGAACATTGAGGGATCTGGCTGCATTCAAAGTTACAGTTGCGGCATCTGGCGCAGTTTCTTCAGAATTAATGGGTTGGAAATTTTATTATTTTTCGTTTCTGGGCATAGATTAAGAGTATCCCAGAAACCTTCACAGACACCAGAGTTCATTAATGAAAACCGTTTCATTGAAAATCAAGTGAATATTCCTACTGCTTGTCTATAAGTGTCTGTCCTCTCTTACCATTTTGGCATTGATGATTGCATTATTCAAAATTGCTAAGAAATAATCTGTTTTCATTTTCCTTTTATCATATTAACCCTTTTTGGCAATCTTTAATTGTTTCCCATGTGATTCTCTATTCACCCTTTGTTATACAGTCGTTGTCATTATTGAAATTTTTTCATTAAAGTATTTGGCATATCATAAAGGACAGAAGTAAATGCATTGAAAAACATATTATCAGTTATATTAAGAGGGTTGAAATTTTTACAAATCAATATATGACTCAGGCTAAACAAGTTAAGGTTTTAAACATGAAAACTTGATGGGAATGGGAGAATGGATGGCTTGTTAATTTTAGGTAGATTTTCCAAAATTTCATGGTAATAAATATTAAAAGAGGCTGAGAAAGGAGATGATAGATAGATAGATAGATATAGGTCTTTATATGGGCAAAAATGAGACCTAATGGTCCCTTCTTCCATGTAAATCATCGTCGTATACTACATATTATAATAGGCAAAAAATTATAGTACCATGTATATTAACACATAAATACTTGCAGGCACACAAATTCATTATGCTCCGATTCGCACATCGAAAAGAAAAGGAAAAATTGGTCGGAATGGGTCTCTTGTTTGCTGACGCCGAATTCATTTCGTTGTACTTGGAATATTAAACAATAAAGAAACCGTCACAACTTGTGGCCTGCCGATACGTTCTTTGGGCCGACAATTTAGCCAACCGTCCTTCTCGGGCTCTCCTGCTCGTCTACCTGTAGCTCTGCTTTGGTTGGCCTTCTTGGTCCCTCAGACTATGTATACGCGGGCGGGTGCCAGGGATCTCGTTCGCTGGGAATTGGTTATCCGTGGGAACGGGTCGTCAGTCTCTCTACCGATCCGCCTGAAACATCGCAAGTTCGTGTTGGCATCGTGCGAACATATGCACATAAATCTTAGGAAATATGGTTTCCGACACCCAAACAATATCAATAGAAATTTTTGAATGTCCCCTAGTCTAGAGAATATCTATTTCAATAATATTTTGGAAATGTTCTTTCATATGGTGTCCAACTATTCGGAAATATGGATTTTTTACTTAATGCTGCTGCTGGCCTCAGGTACCCCTGACCGAAATCTATAGCCGACTGCCCTCCCGCCCGTCCCGCGCGTTAATATATCCGGCCGACCAATATGGCCGACGGACACATTAAAATGCGGGCACGGCCCGTGAGGGCTCGTCAGCCAGATTTTCGGCCGTGGATACCCAAGACCAGGTCACTGTTTGTGACTGAATATTCTTTATTATATTAAAATACATTTCAAATAGAAGGGGGCGTGTTCGGAACATAACACCGTTTCCCTTCTTGAGTGTATACAGTGCACTAGTGTTATCCATATATACTTTAACATTTACATTAGATAGATTTAGATCATTTAGTAAAAGAATAGTTTCTGTTAATCCAAACAAGGCCGCGTATAGCTCTGTCTCGTTTATGTGCCAGTCCTGTGGGACTGGGAAGGAGCGGGGTAAGTTCCACTGGGGAATAGCGACGCCGCCTTGCTCTGGGGTGGCGTCTGTGTACACCTCGATTGTTTCAGAGGGCTGTGGTAAGCACACTTCCTTTGAGAATACCTCCATCTCAAGTAACTTTTTCCATGCGGCGTCCTCTCTGCGGTACACCTGGGAGATTAGGCAAGGTGGTATGCGGAGCACCCACGCCACCCAAGCTAAGTAACCCGCCGCTTTAGGGATGTCCTGTTGCCGTAGGCGTGCCATAATTGGGATGAGGTTTGCCACCCTGCGAACTGCTTTAGGTGTCAATCGTAAACTTAATTCACTGGTATTGATATGTACTCCTAAATACTGTAGCGTCTGAGTCGGTATTAACACGGATTTACGCATATTAATTGTAATGCCTAAAGTTTCGCTTAGGAATCTCGTCACCTCGTAACCGCACACTTTTGATCTTGAGTAACACAACCAGTCGTCCAAATATACAATGGTTTTCACCCGAAATTTCTCGCGAACAATTATCATAACGTCCTCCGCCCAGCGCTGCAATATAGCTGGGCTGAGGGGATGCCCCATAGGTAGCCTAGTGAAGGCGAATGTTTCATCTGCGTATCGGATGCCATAAAATTTCCAATGCCGGGGATGAATAGAGATTTGGTAAAAAGCGCTAACCAAATCTAATTTAATCAAGTAAGAGTGACGCGGAATAAGGCTGAGGGCCCTACCTGGTCCCAGAAGGGAGAATTTTGGTTTTGTGACGTAAGGCGTCCAAGGGCTAAGATCCTGAATGAATCTGTAGCCGCCATCCGCTTTCGGGATGGCGAAACATTTGAAGCTGCACTTGACGTTCCAAGGTACTAGAATGCCGGATTCTGTGAATTTCTGGATAAATCTAGACAGGACGGGAGAACGTCTGGTCCGAAAGGCAATGAAAGGAGAGTTACGCGGTTTAGGTAAGCTGGCTCCGATACGCGAGATGATTTCATTTACCTTATGTCTGTAGGTGAATGGCTTAATTGGGTCTACCGCCGGGACTTCAAATTCCTCTTCGGCCTCTTCAGGCACCTGCCATTCTTCCGGGTCCGGGAGGAATTCCGGGAGCTCGGGTTCCTGTTCATGGTCTGTGATGGGAGGGTGCTCGGGGATGGTGCGCCACCTCCAGGCGTCGGATTCCTCGTCTGACGTCTCGATGTTCTGGTCGTTGTTGTTGTTGTCCACGTCCGTATGCGGCTCGTCTGAACTGACGCCGGAGGTTGAGTCGGTGGAGGAGCCGGTTTCCCAGGTAGCCGGGTCGTCGGGTTCGCCGGAGCTGACCCACCGTAGCAACTGCTCCTCCCCGGTGGACACTGTGGCTTCAGGCAGGTGGAGCTCGACTGCGGCCTCGCTGACCCCGTCCGCGGCCTCGCTGGCGGGCGGGGTATTGTCGAAAGGGCTGGTATGCGGGAGGTGGAGGCGGGGCAGGTGGTGGCTGTTGACTGAGAGTAAATCCCGGTGGTAAGTGCAAGAGGTTTACCGGGACTTCCGATGCCATGCGGAGCGCATCACCCCATCCCATAGTGGCTACAGCCAGAAGGGTACGGGCCCGATTGTAAAGGGCCTTTTTCTGGACTTCATCTAACCCTTCCCAGTTTGAGGCCATAGTCAAGATGAGATTAATCTCATGGAGATCACGTGCTTTAAGTCTGGGGCTCGCTTTACGGGTGCTAAGGGCCGTAAATAGTTGTAGTACCTCGTGGTCCGGTGGCGTATCCATGCCCTCAGCGGCGCCCGTGGGTAGGAGGGCCGCGAATGACGGTGGTATGACGGCTCCTGGCACCCCACGTTGGTTCATGGCCTGGGTCAGGAGGGCGAGTTGTTCCGCCATTGCTGTGATCTCGGCTCGCAGTTCCTGTGTTTCGGTGAGGGGCTGCGAGGGCAATTGCGGGGAGGCCATGGTGGACACTGATTCGTTAAAAGTTTCGAGACGTTCTTCTATTTCACTTTGTTCTTCCGTTGTAAATAAATCTTCGCTACGCGGTTCACGACCGTGTGAACGAGTTTGCATGTCGTAGTGACTGCTGCTGGCCTCAGGTACCCCTGACCGAAAAATAGCCAAAGAAGTTATCATTTGGTAATTCAAAATGTAATATGACTTCATTTAAGCTTTCATCATTGGTAAAATCTTCAAAAGAAGAAATAACAGTGACGAAAATGGCAATTAACATTAGTAATACAATTAACTCTGCTCTTTCCCAAGCTTCTTCTAACCATGCTACCCGATTCACCGGTAAATAGGAGGAGAAGCCCTCAAACCATATCTACGAGTGTAGTAGCGACGCACGGATGTAGTTGAATGGGGGTGGACCTCAAGGGAAGGGACTTTGGAAGGGCAAAGCGGAGGCACGAGGTACGAAGGGGAACGGTTGCGAGAGGGAGGTGGGAACGGGAAGTTGACGGCACAACAGGAGTAAGACCACGCGATTCGAAACGAATAGCAAGTGTACGTGGTCTCATAGTTACTGGCGGAGGAGGCGGTAATGGGTCAAGTCCGTCCTTGGTGAGAGCTATGGTCTTCTTGATGATAAACCTCCTCGGAGAACGTTTTTGGAGGCTGATTGCGTGTTATGAGGTGGAGACACTTAAAGACAGCGGACGGCGCGTGTCTCCACTTCGGATACTTCGCTTTATTTGCGACTCCCTCGCTAGCACCTGGGGGGGGGGGGACGCGTGTCGGGATGGCCAAGTTAAAATTTAGACCATTAGCAGGAGTCACGACCGTAAATTCGAGGTTTCATTTCAATGATATTAGAGAACAGTCCCCAAAGAGACGGCAGTTACAGATATACTATTTTAATGTATGCGTATTTCCCTGATACTCAATTCACCCGCACAGCGGTATAGTTTATAAAATGGCCAATCCCGTTTGGGCAAATACTGCACCCTACTTGGAATTTTGGAATACTAGTCCCTGACGTCAGTAGTCGCTTTAAACCGATTGTAAGTGTAACATTTCTATATCTGGTTTGGTACACTGGCATCATGATGCGAAGGAACTCTACTTGAGGGTGTGCTCCCTGTCACTTTCTACGGAGAACTCATTTAATTTACAGCCATGTAAATAGATGAAATCATTTTTTTCTCTCGTACCCGAAATGCCCGATAACGATCATATTCTGCTTTTAACAAATGAATGAAGAACATCCACAATATTTGCCTCGTAAATTCGCTTTACTGCACGGTATGACACTTTCCAATGAACATATACTAAGCACAAAGGGCGATGGAAAAATATTTTCGGAGAGTCCCGAAATATACAATCAAGGATAAGGAACTCTTTGGTTCGCGATCCAAGAAGGGATCTTTCATGACTCTTTTCCAGCGTCTCGTCGCCTATCACCTATTAATTCTGTTTTTATCTACGTATTCACATCGTAATAAGATATGCATTTTAATAATATGGATTCATCCATTTCAAATATTATCGAGGCTTAATTTTCTCCGTCCAATTTTATTTTCTGTCGTAACAGAACACCCTGTTTTACTAAAGGTAGGGAATATTAAACTTGTATCACCTACGGGTTCCTCCAATTGATTTCTCTATACACTTACTGTGATTGTCTTGTGTTCTGGTATGTGTCAGGGGATATGAGAATATGTCGGCTTGCAGTATCATTAGCTCCGAGAAACCAGCGTTCCAGTTGTAAGCACCGAACACAAACAATCAGTCTATTTCATATTTTAAGGAGCAAAAGATGTAAATGTTAGCGTTTACTCGTGGCTATTTTTAGTCATGACGAAATAAGTTATTCACAATAAAAGTGCAATAATGGAGCCCTGAAGAATCTGATATTCGCTCAGGCAAATGACGGGTGTTATTGTGCGCCAGTTTAGCTGGCGAAAGTCGCTTCACACGTCCGTTTCTTGTTGCATATCATGTAGGATAAATGGACGTCATATTCTATTCAATAAGTTGGAATGAGTGGCATGCAATAACAAGACATCGGGGCATGCAGATCGCTCGGTCGGCATTTAGCCGTTTCATTTCTAGGGAGGCGAGGATGGGGATTATATATTTCTGAGGGTGACTCGATACCATGAGTGCATTCGAAATACGAATGTCCATTGGAATCCTCTTCGTAATTAGGGTGGTAGCTGAATGGCTTACGCATTTTTTTTCCAATAATTGCATATATATTTTCCTCGAAATTATTCGTTCCGTTCTCAAATTTTCTATAATACTGTCTATTGGCATGTGATAATGTGATTCGTAAGACCTTTGCAATGAATGAATCAGCCATGGTGGCATCGAAGTCAAAGAAACTCGTACAAAAAATATACATATAATGGAAAAAAGCCCGTGACAATTATTTACATTTCCAACCCAATTTCGGGAGCAGCAATCTGAGCTAAATTTCGCCGGCTATTTGAACAACGATAATTATCATCATCGAGTTTATGACTGCTGATTATGTGGAAAAAATCGATCCTGAGTTTACTCAGAAATTTACTGCTTGCTTGGTGAAGAAATAATTTGTTTCATATTCTCTGAGTTCGGATCAAGAAATTGACATCAATTATATTTTCAAAGTAATTTTTATTTCAGTAAAGTATTTTTCTAAATCGATGGAACGCTTTAATGAAAGGTAGGTTGGTATTTTTAATTGCAAACGATTCTTGGGAATGTTTTTTAATTTAATGAATATTTTCGCCTCTCTTACTTACATGTTAGGAATATGCTAACTGTGCATATAATGTGTTAATTGCACAACTGACTCCTCTTCTTGATGCAAGTGAACAGGTTAGCTATTTTAACAATACATGTGGCCGTGAAGTTAATTAGTATGAGGCGTAGTAAGTAATTACTATAAGGTGTAGTAAGTGATTAGTAAGGTTTAGTATAAGGCGAAGTAAACCCATAGCAGTCCCGAATTAGTACCATCAGGCTATTTCCTATTCTTAAAAGTGAAATCATCAATAATTGGTAGTCAAAAAAATGAATATATGGTTTTTAACGAGTTTAAACATGGACCAAAATTTCTTCACCTTCAACAACCACTTATTCAAACAAAGTTTTGGCAATGCCATGGGCAACTCTCCCTCCCACTTCCTAGCTAACCTATTTATGTTCAATGTTGAGCAAAAGTGCCGAAAAAAAATTTAAATGTTTCTCCAACACCTACTACAGATATGTAGACCTTATTATTTCTATTTTTGACACAAACACCTAGTCCGATGACAACTTCCTCAAAGACCTTAAATGCCAATACCCGTCCTTTAAACTCGCCTGCGAAGTTGAGAATCACAAGTCCCTCCGCTTCTTGGACCTGCTTCTCACCTGAAGCAATAATCAGCTTTCGTTTAATATTTACCGCAAGCCAACGCACACAGGCAACTACATTCTTCAGTCTTCCTCGGATCATCACACCCACAAACACGCCGCCTTCCATTCTCCAATACACCGTCTTCTATATGTACCCTTGAACAAAGCAGACTTTTAAAAAGAACCAAACTAATAACTTCAAAAAGCCCGCAATATCTAACGGCTCACCGAACAAATTATTGACAAAATACTCGAGAAACATAAACAGAAAAGACTTATCAGAACCAGGACCACGCTATCCCAGCCCAATGAAAAGAAATGCATTAAACTTCCCTTCCGACCAAAAACCACCCAAGGGTTTGATACCATTTTCAAGAAACATAACTAAATAAATATCCCTCGTTCTCATCCAATAAGAAACTAAAACGATTGCTTGGAAACCCAAAAGATCCCATGGAACCCCGTCTCAGATCTAGTATACACCAAATTTCATGCCCACAATGCAATCCCTCGTACATAGGACAGACCAGAAGAAACCTAGTCACACGTTCTGAAGAACATGCCGCTTGTATCAGGAGGGGGAACTTCCACAAATCCTCCATTGCCCAACACAATTTCGCTGAAGGACATAACATCACAATTAACGACATCAAACTCCCTACAAATGCCTCAAACTACATGACAAACAATTATCATTGCATCCAAATAAAAAAGAGCTGTAAAAAAACTATACAATGAACGGAGACCAAGGACCAATTGCATCTTGCCTTTTTTCTCTGATGACGCAGTCCCTGACATAGGAGGAATCATGGTAAACCCTGAAAGAGTGAGTACTTGTGAATCGCAAAGGTCACTGTTTTAAAAACCACACCTGAGTGATTGTGTGAATAAGCGACAGCGTGCGTGCATCTGTTTTATTACAATATAGAGTCAATTGAGTGATTGGCGGGTCACTGACAGGAGGGCTGCTTGTAAACCCTGCGTGTGTGAGTAGTTGCGATTTACGGGAGTGCTGTTGCTACTGACACACTAGTTATCGAGTGGTTGCAAGTTTTTCTTTTAATTTTTATTATTTATTTTGTCTTTTGGTGTGTGATTCAGGCATACGGGATTCGCTGTTTCTTAAACACACCCAAGTGACCTAGTGTGTGCACCATGTCCCACCCCTAACTTGTATCTTTGTTTTCTTCCCACGCCCCCTTCTCAACCTTGTTCCAATCAAGTTTACGGTCTCGGCTATCCAGTTTCCAGTGACATCCTCCCTCGAAGGGAACCACCACGGGACCCTAAGTGCCATCAAAAAAACTTTTAAGCACCTTCACCCCCCGTACCCTTAGGAACGTTCCGGAATCCGCTTGCCAGGGAACTTTCGAATCGTGGAAAAGCTGCTGGCGAAAGTGTTCCTACGCTTATGATATATACTTTGAAGAATTGCGAGGAATCATAGCAGTATCTGAAATAAATATTTTTACCGACATTTTCCCGATACTTTTTATACCAACCAAGTAGCCCGACATCCACCGCAACGGTTTTATGGCGGTAGGGTTGAGGGAACCAACACAACTGAAACATTTGTAAGACACTGGTTTGGCTCGAGTGTGAGCAAACGCACAACCCTCTTGCAGACAGCTTTCTCATGTCCAAATATTCAATTGATATGCGATTTATTATACTTTTTTAGGTCACCTCATCAGGTCACCAGATGATGATGTAGTAACATTGTAATCGGTCTACTATTTACGGTCTATCAGTGCTTAAACCATTTCCCCTAAGCAGTCCATTAGAAAACCTCAAACACATATTTACACAAATAAACCCAAACACTATCAGAAACACACTCGCATACAAAGTGACACAGAGGCACACACAAAAACAACCCGCAGAAAAAACCAACCAGCGTCGCCTTGGTGCGGCGCCAGGGTATCAATTGCGGGCGGAGTCAGCTCGTTGGGGTTGGAAACGTAGATGAGCATCGGGAATCCGTGGCCAGAAGCAGGGGGGAGGCACGGGAAACTTCAGGGGGGGATATATCAAGGGGGAATGCATGGCCAGTGAGGGCCCGTCTGCAGGAATGGGGTCAGTGGGGATCAGGGACCAGGTCACTGGGTGTGACTGGCCTTACTTTATTATAAATGACATGAACTTTGGTATTATAATAGGGTTTACAAGAAATATTACATCTCTGCCCTTTTTCCCGGAGTACAGAACAGCGGTATTGTCTATGAACATATTCATTAGCACATCAGTTGATTTCAAATGGCGGAGCAGGTCGAAGGTCATCTTCAGGTCTTTGAGAGCCGCGAAGCACTCGCCGGCGTTGATTGAGCTGGGTTCTGGGATCGGGAAGACTGCGACAGCTCCCACTCTTAAATGGCGACAAAACAGTGGAGTTCACAGTTTGGGCTTCTTTGACACGGGGTAATGACACTTCACGGTTGAATATTTCACTCTCTTGCAAATGCATCCACCAGGTGGTAACTCGCTGAGACTCTTGTGAAAAAGGAAGGTGGGTAAACGCAAGATCCAGCACACTCGTACGAGAAAGCCAGCGGCTTGTGAGACATTACCCGCTCTTAAACGTGGTATTAAGGGGATCACAGTACGCACTCTTTTTCTGGAAGCTGGAGTCAGTTGCACCGAGCGTGTCTTTGCATCAGTTGACACACCTCTGCATTTAAGGCTGTGAGTCAAGATAGTTACTGATTTCCGATTGTTAATTTCCCACCGAATTCCTTGTCTAAATATTCAATGATGGAATATGTGCAAAATGTTACATATGCCAGTCATCTAAATAGTATATGATCTTGAGACTGAATTTGTTAGAGACAAAGGTTGTAATATCTTATGCCTATCTTTGTAAGATGGCGGGGGACAGTGAATATCCCATTGGTACTCGGGTAAATGCATACGTAATTTCTCTATAGCGAAAACCATAAAATTTCCAATGTTGCACTTAAACTTGGATTCGTCAAAACGAAATTATAAGGTGTACTTTTTCTACATTTGGGTTTTCCGGAATGATGGAAATGGCTCTTTCTGGGACCATTAATAAGAACTTGGGCATTTTATGGAATTTAGTCCATGGGGGCAGGTAGTAAATAGGGCGCGCACCACCAGTGGCCTCAGGAATGAGAAAACTCTTGAATGCGCTCTTGATGCGCCTCGGAACGATGATTCCGACTTCCGAGTCGCGCCACCGGAGCGTGCCTTCCTCAGACACGGAAAGGCATGCTCAGCGATTTGGCCGAGGTGGGCTTTCAGAGAGACTACAGCCGCGGTCCCATTGAGGATCCCCGCCCCTGCCAAGGTTTTGTCGAAAGGGCTGTGCTGGGCGTTGCTCTGATTGTCGCTGAAGTGGCGGCTGGTATCCCAAAGCAGTCGAAGGATTAAGGCCGGTACTGTTGGTGTCGATCGGAGGGCATCTGGCAATCCGTATGTAGCCACAGTCAGCCGAAGCCTTAGCCTGTTGTAAACGAAGCTTTGTAGGGTAGTTGATAGGTGTTTCTACTCTGCATAAACATGAAGAACGAATTCTGCCTCCTGGATGCCACGTGGCTTAAGGCGCGGCGAGGATAAATTATTCCTCATCAAAGTAAGTAGCTGGAGTCCCTCCGAGTCTTGCCGGGTATCAAGGCCCGGTGTGGTGGCTGGTCGCTGGGCAGTACGGTAGCTACTACTGGGGGTTGAGTCGCTGGAATGGCTTGTTGTAAATTAGCTAAGGTCTGGGATAACTTCGTAATTTGCGCAGCTAATGCCAAAATTTGTTCCTCCATGGTCGCCTGAGAGAAAGACATTTTGCACGTCCCTTTAGACGATGCGTGTTTGCTTTTCGTCCTGAAAGAGGCCACACACAAGAACACACACACAGACACAGACAGGCACCCACAGGTACACAAACATACACATATGCATATACCCATACATAATATAAATACATAAACATAAATATATATATATATTTATATGTAAACATATATACATACATACATATTTGATATTTCGTCGAAGTGACACGGGAGTGTTGAATAAAAAACTTTGTAATAGCAACAAACAATGTAAGAACACATATAAAGAACACTCGCACGACATTTCTTAATAATGTCTACGGTAATCAGTTCCGTCTTCCTCAGACAAAACAGTGGTACTCCTCAGAATTAGTGTTTCTTCTGAGGAAGATGGAGCTGAAATCCGTCGAAATTATTGAGAAATAACGTGTGAGTTTTCTTTTTATGTGTTCTTATATCATTTGTAGCTATATATATATATATATATATATATATATATATATATATATATATATGTTATTTTCGTTGTAAATGACCAAATTTGACCGTTGCCACCAGGAAAATCTCCTATTTGCAATATGTAACTGTAAAATAAAACTAATTAAAACGTTTTATAAATGTGTATGTTTATATATATATATATATATATTTATATATATATATTTATATATATATATACAAAAACAGATATAAGGAAAAGGGATAGGAACACATATAAAGGACGAACACAATAAAGGTGGGGAAGGCGGAATCGAACGGATCACAAGAGTAAAAATATTTCCTTGACCGGGACTCGAACCTCGGATCTATCCACTTGCCGGGCGGATGCTCTTAACCACTTGAGCTATGGTTCAATTTGGTTTTATTCGGTCTATTATGTTACACTGCTAGTGTTTACATTGTACACATTGTCAGCTTACAGATTATGGTTACAGAATATTTTTTTTTCTTACTATGGTTACACACTTACATAGACATAAATTCATATACATTGCATGAAACAATTGTGACCATGAACAATACTGTTGAAGGAAATAATAAAGGCAGGGTTCACAAAATATAGAAGGAAATATTTGGATTTGCAACGGAACTTTAGATTTGGTTGGAATTATTGATAGCTTTGAAGCACAGTTATTCAGAAAAACAACTTTTTAACCACGGACGAAGTGTGTCCGGTACCGGGGGCAGCCACATCCGTTCCACCAATGCTTGCATGCCTTTTGCGGAATGTTTATTCGCGGTTCTCATCTGTGTGAATTCCACGATTAGGGTGGTCATTATGAAGGATTTAATGCTCGGAAAGAGCCGAAAGTTCAAGGTGATCAGATTCATGTCGGTAATGGCACCACCGCCGAACACGTCCCAGGTTTTATAGATCTTTTTTAGAGCTTCCCATTCTCTGATTTTATCGTTGCATCCAAGGATGAGATGCGCGACGTTGTCTATTCGACCGCATGACGGACAAAGGGGCGAATCGGCTAGCCGAAGCTGGTGCCTCACTTCCCTCGTCATGACTGTGTTCGCGATTAGGTTAAACATTCCACTACGTGCCTCATCGTTCGCCCTGCTGGTCGCCCAGTTTTTCCAAGAAAACGTTCTTTTTGATGTATTTTGTTGCTGCTCGGTAAGCGCTCTGACATACAGGGTCTTCACCCGAATTGCTTCTCCATCTCGCAGGAGAGAAGCGACTTTTTTCGTTTCATCAAATGCCCTCCGGTGGCATACGTCGCGCGCGAGTTCCTGCCACGCGTCCTTGAGGAGTGCCTTGCGCCACGCGTCGTCACCGCCGAGGATGCGCAGGCTAAGCTTCGCATAGACCACCTTCGCCTTTAGAGCTGTATCGGTTAAATTGAGACCACCCTGCTCAAACGGGCCATAGAGCTGGTTTCGGGACACTTTCTTTACGTAGCCATTCCAGATCATTTGGTTGGACACTCTAATAAAGTATGCGTTGTATTTAGTGGTTAAGGGCCATAGCTGGGCCACATACCATATCCTTGGGAAGACAATCTGGTTGAGGAGGCGGACGCGGGTCACGATCGGGAGGGAAGGGAGTGAAAGCTTTCCAACACTCCATTTTACATGATGGTCAATAATTCCCCAGTTCCGCTCAATCGTGGGAGCCAACTCCCTCTCCCACCAGAACCCCAAGATTTTGAGCGAGGGCGCTTCTGACCAACCGATGGAGGTCGAGGGCCGGTCGCCCTTCAGCAGCAAAAACCCGGATTTCCGGTTATTGAGGAAGATACCACCCTGCTCATATGACGTTAATATGTCGTGGGCAAGGGCCATGTGGGACGGGTCGTCTACGAAGAGCGTTATGTCGTCAGCGTATGCGACGCCCAGGCAGACGGCGCCGTGACGACGTACCCCGATTCCACTGCTCTGTAGTCGTCTGAGTATGGGGTCTAAGGCAAAGGCGAACAGCAGCATTGACAGTGGGCAGCCCTGCCGAACGGAGTTACTGACGGGGATGGGCGGCGATGTGGCATTGTTTATCCTAATTATAGAGTATGTTCCGTTATACATCGTTGATACGGCACGAATGAAGTACTCGGGGAAGGCCATCTTCTTGAGCACGGTGAGAATCCATTCGATCCGGACCAGGTCAAATGCTTTCTCAAGATCGATAGCCACCAGTGATAAAAAACGATCGCCGTACAAGGGGGCGGAAAAAATGATGTCGCGAATTAAAAGTGCTGCATCGAAAATGTTTCGCGTTTTCGACCCGGCGTACTGGGATGGAGAGAGGACGATGTCGGCAGCAGCCGTCATTCTACATCGTAGGACGTGCGCCAATATTTTATAGTCTGCGTTTAAAAGGGCGATTGGCCTGAAGTCGTTGAACGACTTCGGCCGCGTCTTCTTTGGTATAAGCGTTATCATGGCGGTCCTCTGACTTGCAGTCAGAGAGCCGCTAGCTAAAATGCAGTTAAAAAGGTGGGTTAAAATAGGTTTTAAAACATCCCAGTACGCTAGATAAAATTCAAAGGGTAGGCCGTCCAAGCCGGGTGCTTTGCCCTTCGGGAACATGGAGGAGACGCAGTCCAGTTCGTCTGAACTTATGTCTCGACAAAAATGGTCTTTTTGATCTGTGGGAAGCGTAGGGAGAGGGGGTGCGTCTCCCTCCTTCCATGGAGGATACCTGTTAAAGGTGTTTTGAAAGTGCCGGCCCGCTTCCTTAAGGAGGTTGGTGTCACCGGCGGCAGATTCTCTGACAGGGATTCTGTCTATATCGGAGCCAGAGTTGGATTTCATCCAGCGCCGAAGCTCAGATAGCGTTAGGGGGCCCCCTTTATCCGTGTCCAG
Source organism: Hetaerina americana (assembly GCF_022747635.1). Taxonomy (NCBI): domain Eukaryota; kingdom Metazoa; phylum Arthropoda; class Insecta; order Odonata; family Calopterygidae; genus Hetaerina; species Hetaerina americana. The sequence goes on along the minus strand of NW_027286797.1, from coordinate 5,540,666 downwards.
TTCTTTTTGCCACTGTTGGGGAGCGTATGTCCTCCTTTACCTCTTGAAGGAGGATTACATCAGCCCTAAGGTCGCGGAAAAAACGTTGGAGGACTGCAATTTTTAAAGCGCTATAAACGCCAGCAATATTAAACGAAATAATATTCATTGGTGGAATGAGAGGACAGCTATGGGCACCGGACATCACTTACCAGAGTCCTGGTCATGGCTTACGTCGCTTCGGTCGCGGCTCGAACCCGGGCGACGAGTGCTTCGCCGCTTCCCGGGACGCTTCGTCCGACGGGTCGACGATCGAGGTCTCGAGTTGTCACCGCATACCTCCCTTCCGACCTCGTCCGAAGAGGAAGACCCAGCCGTGGTCTCTACGAAGAGCGGGTTACTCGGCGGCATTCCACGGGGGGCCCTGTTCGAGCGAGCAGAGGCTTGGGCCGTCCCAGCCCAGGATGTGGCCTCAGGGGGGGGCGGGGTGGCGGACTGGTGGTCTTCTGCCGAAGGTGCCCCATCGGGAGAAATTAGAGGAGATCGGTCGCATTGGTCCGCCTCTAGAGGAGCCCTGGGAAGATCGTCGACACCTTGGCTGTCCTCAAAGGAGAATGAGGATGGAATGTCTGGGATTGTTGACGTCGACAAGGTTTTGCTCGTACATGTGTCAACTTCCGCGGCCGGTGATACTTTCTTGATTTTCCGTGACACCGTAATCGATGGGCCCGCCGTTGAGGAAGGGGGACAGTCGTAATCGGATACATCTTCCCCCGCTGTCACCCGTGATTCTCGGGGAGTTGGAAGCCCGTGAAGCAAGGATTGCGGGAAGAACGCATCGTTGGCGTAGCCAGAGAAAGGAAGGACGCAGGATGATCTGTCCTCTTTTGACGGGGTCACGGAGATAGGGGCTGGTGGTCGTGAGTGTGTATCCGAGCTGGTAGGGACCGCAGCTTGATCAATGCTCGAAATCAGCAGTGCAATGTCGTCCGTCCTCTTCTTCTTCGGATCCCTTTCTTCCGTTGACGACTTTCGCTCCCTCTGAAATTTCCCTCCAAGTGGAGGGGGATGCGGGGGTTCGGCGGGAACAGCTGGGGGCGCACCCTCGATAAGTATCAGGGACCGCGCTCTCTCCTCCACAGCCATCTCGGGCTCATCTATCTCTTCGGCGGTGTTCGGATTGGAGGCCATAAACATTGCCTCCGCATAGCTCTTCCCTCCCTGGTTCCGAGGGCAGGTCTTGCGCTCGTGGCCTTCTTGGTTGCAACGGGCGCAGGTGGGGCGCTGACCCTCGTAGATGATGATGGCCCGGTTGCCGCCGATGTGGAGGTACGAGGGGATATTTCTTTCGACCGTCATCCGCACCACTCTCGTACCTGTCAACACGCGTGCCAGTTTGTCGCCCTCCCACCTGTTCTCCCACGAGCGATGGATTTTTCCAAAACGTTGAAGCTCGCCTGTTATATCTTCCAATGGGGTCTCCACGGGGAGACATAGAACCCTGACATTACAAGGGCTACCGGAGGTCTCGTCAATGGTAATCGTCGTCCTCGGATCAATTTTGGATGGAAACGGTAGTTTTCGTGGGATATTATCTAGAATCCTCTTCATAGTAGCTTCAGTTGCCAACTTCAGGAATACCAAATGGCGGTTATATCCAAATTGGATCGCCACAATCTCTTCGGGTGTGAGGCCCAGCGACTCTAGTGTAAAGAGGTGGACCTCCAACGGAGTAGGGGGTTTCGCCTTCTCATCAACTTGCAAGGCGAGCGTGTTTACGCGACGTACGACCATTTTGAAAGAAATCAAATGGAGCACGCCAGCGCCAAGAAAAGAAGAAGAGCGCACTGAAAGCACTCCAAGAAGGAAAGAAAGAAAAAAAAACACTCGTGTGCACTCCCTCCCCGCTACACGCACCCGGCGGTAGCAAATAAAAAGGAGCCTAAGCTCTACACCAGGAGTCAAGGTCAGTCTTGATCCAGTAAACAAAACAAGAGTACGGCCTTCCCGGCGGAGGAAGTCGAGAGTCAAACTGCACGCTTCTTGATGAACTAGGCGGTCAACCGCCGCTCGAAACAAAACACGATCGGAACCTCGATTTCCGAGAGAGTCCGGCAGTGCCGCTCTCCAAACCCCGGCGGCCGAAGCCTCGGACGCCGGCAAATTTTAGACACTCGGTGAACACAGGCACGTCCTGCTATCGAGGCAGCTATCGAGGAAACGTAATTTACCCTGAGATCCGTGGGTCTAATATGTCGCCAAGCGCCCCGATTCTTTAGCCAAGAGATGGCGTCAGGGGACTGTTTCACCCACCAAAGGAGAAATAGACAATACACAAGAGGAAAGGACAGTGGTTTAGAATTCATACAACATCATACAGGAAAGGAACAGTGCGTTTCGTGGCACGCATAGCCAGAAGAAAGAGATGAGCCACATTGGCCAAATACAAATTCAAACACGAAATCCCGCCAAACGGCGAATAAATACTCATATATACAGAAACAGATAAGGAAAAGGGATAGGAACAGATATAAGGAAAAGGGATAGGAACACATATAAAGGACGAACACGCACTGTTCCTTTCCTGTATGATGTTGTATGAATTCTAAACCACTGTCCTTTCCTCTTGTGTAAGGTCTATTCCTCCTTTGGTGGGTGAAACAGTCCCCTTCCCCACAGAGAGTTGGCTGTGCAATGACATAAACGACCAAGAAATTTTCCCAATAGATTTCCAAGTTTACCGACACGATAGAGATACAAGACCCGGAGGAGGGGTTTTCGTGGCAGTTAAAAGTCATTTTGAAAGCAGACAAGTTTCATTTGAAAATAATAATCGGGCCGTTGCTTTTCTTGATTTTTGTTAACGATTTGAACCGCGAAGTGAAAAGTAAAATTAGGATGTTCGCGGATGACACGGTGATCTATCGGGAGATATCTGGGGATGAGGATAGTTTTATTCTAGCGCAGGACTGAGATTGCATTACTAAATGGTGTCCTAACTGGGGATTGACTCGTAATTATAATAAATGTTCGGTGGTAGTTTTCTGTAAAAGATCAACGGGATAAGCTTACAAATTGGCAAGCAGTAGTTGATACGGTAGTTACATAGGTAGATAGGTGTTACATTCACAAAAGACTTAACTTGGGGGATTCACATACGTAAAGTCTGCTTTCAACCATATAAAAAATTTGGATTCATTAGACGCATTGTCGGCAAAAGTGACTTGAAGGTCAAGGAACGTTGTTACCACGCTCTTGTAAGGCCTCATTTAGATTACGCATGTCGCGTGTGGGATCCAAGTGAAAAAGGTCTCATTCGGGAAATTGAGAAGGTCCCACGCCGGGCAACCCGTTTTGAAAAAAATTCTTACGATAAATTTTTGGGCAAGTTTCATTCGAAAGTAATAATCGGGCCGTTGCTTTTCTTGATTTTTGTTAACGATTTGCATTGCATTACTAAATGGTGTCCTACTTGGGATTGACACTAAATTATAATAAATATTGGGTGGTAATTTTCTGTAAAAGATCAACGGTATATGCTTACAAATTGGCTGGAAGTGACCTAGAAGTAGTTGATACGGTAAAATACCTAGGTGTCACATTCACAAAAGACTTAACTTGGGGGACTCACATACGTAGAGTCTGCGGTCGAGCATATAAAAAATTGGGAGTCATTAGACGCATTGTCGGCAAAAGTGACTCGAAGGTCAAGGAACGTTGTTACCACGCTCTTGTGAGGCCTCATTTAGAATACGCATGTCGCGTGTGGGATCCGAGTGAAAAAGGTCTAATTCCGGAAATTGAGAAGGTTTAACGCCGGGCAGCCCGTTTTGTTAAGAATTCTTACGATAAAACGCATAGCGTCACCGGAATGCTCATGGATATGGGGTGGGAATTATTGGCTGACAGACGATTCAAGGCAAGATTGAAATTATTAAATAAATTCAGATCCGCCTGTTTCAGCACCGAGGTCTCGCAAATTCTTCGTACTCCTACATACATTGGTCGCTTGGATCATATATATATAATTCGGGAAAAAGATGCCAGAACTAGGCGACTCAAGGACTCCTTCCCACGAACAATACGGAAGGGAAACTGCAGGGTTATAGACTGCAAAAATTCCACCTGCCACCCTCAGCGTCTAGGGAATAATTAGTTCTACTAAATGCATGCTCTTCCACTAACCTCGTGTGTTTTGTTATAATAACCCATTCTTTCCGAATGACCTCATTCGTCATCTGTTTATCTGTTTTTAAGTCTCCCTTTCAATTCCTCGTCCCTCTCCGCGAGGGGGAAATTCCTGCTACCTGCTACGTTGGGTCGCATTCCCTGCCTTTTAGAGTCTCCTCGGGGGGTAGAGTGTTCTTTGGTGCATGTTCTTGTGGTAGTGATGTTTCACATTCTTGCTTGTTGTGTCCTGGCTTGCGTGTCGTGTGATGGCTTTCGTGCTGCATCTTGGGGTACAGTTTTTTGTTGTTTTGCGGTATATGTGTTTGCATGAGTGTTGGACGAAGGCATTTTTGCACGACCGGGTGCGCTGCTGTGGGTGTAATTTTCCACGTTGTTGTTTTGCAAGTGGTATTGTTCCTTTTTACGGTTGGTGACCAAGCACCCCCCGCCACACGCCCTAGCGGCGGCTTGCGGGGTATTATGTTGATGTAGATTAGTTACAAATAAGTATCCTTTTGGTAGATACACTTCAAAGCAATATACAAGAAGTGGAAAAACCAAATTACCATAAAAACGCAGCGGTGGTGCGCGTTTTGCACCAAAAAGTCAAAGCCTAAAAAATCACAATCTTCATGTGAGAGAAGAGAAGCTCATATTTCCACCGTCACACAATGAGGTAGTGCACGGACGCATTACAGACATCCTTAGTCTGAAGAAGAAAATTAAGCTAAATATGTAATCAGACATTTGAAACCCTAATGACTTGAGAATTACGAAGTCCTCGAATTTAGGTAAAAGAGGGCTCTTTTTCTAATGACATTTTTCAAGGGATTCTGAGCTACCAGAAGTCTCCTGGTGGAAGGGCCCGAGGTCACAAGAGGCCTAAACCACGTTCATCCGCTGCCCAAGTCCACGACTCGGGCGGCGGGCAAGCACCTCCAAACGGTCGAGCCTGGAAGAAAAGGATTCATCAATGAAAATGAAATTAGGGTTACGTGTCCCATTCCCCAAATATCTCGATGGCGGTATGTTAATTAAGTGTTCTGATTTTGGGAAATATTATGGATTTATGTTAGGCCACTAAAATACATGAAGCATAATCACACTATGCCATGATGCTTAAAATTAAGCACTCCCATAGGAAGAGTACCCAAGAATATTCAATTTACAACATACTGCGAAATCAAAGCGCGTATTTGTTATTAAACAAGCACAAAATTCAATATTGACAAGCGGAAAACATGAAACAGAACGCTAATATCGATAATATAAATAGGAAATGGTGGTAAACGAACGAATTTATATCGTAATTCGTCGCAAGTACTTTGGGTGTTATATTATGAGTACTTAGGATATAATATGGCACGGATTATTTAGAAACCGATGTGAACTGGCACGAAAAACGGTCAGCGGATCGATGCATTAAATGCTAAAGAAAGACGAACCATCCGCCAATTACCGCTTGCTAGTTTTGCCGTAAAATTGTACGTCTCTTAACTGCCGTCGAGGCTGGAGTTACTGCCCGAAGAAATGTGTCAAGGTGACGGACTCTTTGGGCGCCTGGAGCAGAGGATTAGGCTCTGCTGGATGGCTAATCAAACTGCCAATCATTTGCAGCGTTTCCTCACTTTGTGACACGCGCATAACACCCATACGTTTACGAATACACACTGCAAAATAGTTAACACAACAACTTCTGTCACGCAAAATCAAGCAATGAATAATTAAAATAATCTCCGTGATTAAAAACCATCAGCGCTAAGATGAGCGGTTGACACTAGGGTATGATTAAAAGGAATAAATTCAATCATGAAACTGGTTGTATTTTAACAGAAATATTTCGTGCAAATAAATGTCGCGGAATAACATTCATCCTTAATTGATTAATTAGCAACGGAGACTATGAATTGAAGGAAGCATGCTAATTTCTGCATTCTCTCATTCAACTTTGATTTGTAAGAGTAAACACAGAAGATTAAGTAGAATATATTTATTACGAATGCCTATTGTTATGAACAATATTTTGAACTCATGATTTCTAAGTCTTAAACATACAGCTCACCAAAGTCTACGCCTTACAGATTTACCATTGGCAAACCATTATTTAATGAATAATTTCTGATAAGGAGATTGGTGCCAGAATATTGAAGTGAACTCCGTATTCTACATTTCTTGAAGACATTCACATATGGACAGTTGTGGAAAAAGAAGCGTGTCTTCTATCAACTTCTATGTTGTACAAAGTACAAAGGATTCCAACATAAGGCCCCGCGATATTTGGAAATACATTTCTCAAAACAAAAGTCAAAACCAACCGAGAAGTCGTTAAGTTGGTGATTTGGTCTTTTAGCATTTTCGATTCTCTGCGATATTTCAGCCAAACAATTAGTCGTCGAAACTTTAATGGGCGAGCATTTGAATTTACACACAAATCAAACATCGCAGAAGATTATAATATGTGGCGTTATTTTTATTAATAGAGAGAACTAGAATCACCTAAAGTATCATTAATAAAAAGGAGAGTATTTTATAAAATTTCACTGCAATAATCTAATAAGATGTTAGTACACAAATAACTTAAGTTAGATTTTGAAAACCCCTAATTGGTGAAGAAAGCCATATCCACATTACAAATTACTCTATTTAGAATGTAAATTTAGTCACAAGGTTTACATAAAAAGTGTATGAAATAGTTTTTCCTGATGTGCCTTTATTTAGCAGGGTGGTCAAGACGTATGCACCAAGCGATTGTCATCTGCTGGATTCGTTGGGGCTAGATGGTGATCTCAGTGGAACCCTGTCCATTGACTCCGTTCAAATGGGATATGCAGCGAAGGGATGAAGCGCCTTATGCCATTCAATTTTGTGATAGACTGGAGATATCAGGGACGGTCATAATTTCCCAAATGCTCAGAGAAAGAGTCACGCCACAGTCACCGGAAGAGTGCTGAGAACGAGCATCGCGGGACACGGCCGTCTTCGACAGGAATTGACGTCACCCTGCAACGGTGGGAGAAAGGCTCAATTCAAACCATCGGTTAAGTGTATCCATAATCGCAGATCGCGTTTCAAAAGATAAGATGACCGTGAACATTTTTATAGTCGAAAATTTGGCGATGCAAAGGATCTGCTGAAAACTCGTCCCGTAGGTCCCAACAAACAAAATGACAAAATACCGGGACGGACTCTATTCCCCAACCCCCTTACAGTCCACAATGGTAACCAGGATATAATTTTATATTCTCTGCATTAAAATAAGTCCCCACCGGACACCAATATGGGAACTAACTGCCGTCAAAGAAGTGCACGAGTCCCCATAAGGACCGCCCTGAATCCATCCACAAAGAAGCCATCGGGTCGTAAGAAAACCGCTCGACAAACTACGATATGTCGAGGTTAGACTTTGTTTTTCGGTTATTTTTTCATTAACCTTGTATGACTTAAATCATTATCGTCATTATTGTTAGAACACAAAGGTAGTTTAAATGGTACTTGAGAACATTGTTGTATCAATGTGAGTCAATGGTCATCTGATGTCATTCACAAATACATTCCGGCGATGAGAGTCTAATGGACGTTTCCAACATCGTAAGCGCGAATTGGTTTCACCGAAATATATGAAAAATGCAGTCAATACTAGAGCAATAGTAGTGAGTCCGGAATAAAGATAATTGAAAGGAAATTAAATACATTTGATTCAAAAGTAGTCAGAGGAAATCGTGTTTTAATTTTTAAAAGTGTTCCGAGCGTAAAAGTGTCCCTTGTGCGGTGTACTTTGTGCAAGTGACGTAACATGAATTAAAACGAGTTAAAATCCATTTTCCATTATTAGTTGAAACATTACAATTCAAGAGGGATTTTCGTTCTACTTCCGAATATAAATTTGACAGAGGAAATAAAAGAAGGAAATTCTCGAGATAATATTTGAAAATAAACGCGCAATAAGCCGTATGCCAGTGTTTTGCATGTATCAGGCTTTCTTTAGACAATTCAAACGAATACAGTGTTCGCTGCGATATTCCTAAACACCTTCAAATCTTACTTCCTACGGAGCTTCCTCGTCTCAAACGTCATTGCAGGCGTACAATGAATATATACGTAAGGTACAATATTGTTACTTTATCGTTTCCTAGAATATAAAAAGCAATACTTAATAAATTAGTCAACAAAATGACCTATTTGTTTTATTTTGTTTACTTTCCGAAGAAATATACTTACATGAAGTATACCGACATAACTGCAATAGGAAAACAAATGACCAAACTAACCTCCTACTGATATTTGTCTCCCTAATGACAGCCGACTATATATATATATGTTTCTTAATTTCCTAAATATACTATTCAAAAAATTATGTACTCGGTTGCAAAAAGAAAATGCAGAAGTAAATGTTGAAAAACTTTCAATTATCGTCGCACATTGAATGAAAGCAAGTACTCTGTTACTAGGATATTTTTAAAACATTCTGGGCGTCACTTGCTACCGGACCTCTTCGTATCTTTTGTGCATGTAAGATTGACTACACATATTAGTTAGGATTTTATGTTAAATATTCATAATTTTAGTTAATTCATCGAACTAATTAAGAATTAATTCATATATTAGGAAAATAAAATACACAAAACGTGCATACTTTCCTTGTAAAGATTAAAATTAGAAGCACATCACTTATAACGTCATACAAAAACAAGTGACTAACTACCCCCTCCCCACAGCTTTTGCGGACCTAGCGTTGCGTCTACGTGAAAACGAATACTTAATGGAAACGCAATCAAGTTGCGTCGCCAATCTATGACCTAATGTCTACAACAAGCCTGGCATGGAGCTCTTGATCACTCATGACCGACACAGACAACTACATCAAAGCAGATTCACACCACCCCTTTCAACAAAAAATGGCAGCTTTTAATTTTCTCATACACAGACTACTGAGGACACCACTCAACAAACAACACTATTTCAAAGAGTTGGAAAACATCAAACAAATAGCAATTAACAACGGATGCACACCCCTAATTATAGACAAATTAGTTACAAACAAAAAAAGAAAACTTGCCAATAAACATACTACACTCCTACCACAACGGAAAGACAACAATAATAAATTTATCGCATTACCTTTCTTCCCCACATTAACCCGAGTCCTTGATAAGGTCTTTAAACAAATTGGCACCAAGGTCACTTACTCGAACCGCAACACTCTTCTTACGTGTTTAGGGAACCCGAAAGACATAACACCACAGTTAGACAAATCAGGTATTTACGAAATTACTTGCTCACACTGCCAACTCTCCTACATTGGACAGACCAAACGTAATCCCAAAATCAGATTCAAGGAACACATAGCACACGGGACGCATAGAACGGACGTTTCGATAGATCAGCGGTCGCCAAACATTTTTGAAACGGAACACTATCACTCCCAACGACTTAACATTATTAAAACCGATACAACACTGTAAACTCGATGCCTGTGAGAGCATACACATACACTTAAACAAGAATAAACTTATGAACAATGAACCAGGCATCATCAACAGTTCACTTTTTAACTTTGTTAGCCATTTCAGAAACAGACAGCCCCCTCCTAATAGCCACCACTCTTCCCCCACTCCTTCCCACGTGACCTCAACAAACTCCCCCCCCCCCTACGGACCATCACTTAACCCCTTCCCCCTCCAGGTATATATACCTCACCCCCCGACCTGAACACCCACTTGACTTTGGACAGTGCCTGGTGCACATTCCTCTTCCAAGTTCAAGTGCCCTATTTGATTTTCTCCCCGTTGATGGTCACCTGGTGACCGAAATACCGGTGTAGGAGTTCTTCGTAATTATTTTTATTGGCCATAGGATCTTCTTCCTTGAGATTATTACTCATGACCGTGAATTTATTATTGTGCACGTGTCACCTTATGAAGGTGTAAATTAATGAATACAGACGGTTAATTAAGAAAAGAATTTCAAGTTTTTATATATAATAATACCCCTTTCCGCAAACTAATGACATAAGTGCCTCTGTTAGCAAAGAAATAATTGTTTTCTTCATTTTAAAAGCGAATATGGAACACCGCATTAGTCAAATGTGATTTCACTTTTGACTTGTGGAATATAAATCAAATTTGTAATCATTACTAATTATAGGTAGCTTAACACATTAAATTCACACCTTGTACGTACCATCAATCAATGTTAAGGAAAGGCATTTAATAAAATTGTGTGCATAATTGCTGGTGGACTTTTCGCCTCATTCGAAGCTAAAGACGCAAAAAATTTAAAATCTATGGTAACGGTCAATTTCTTTTGAACTCACAAACAACCGGTTCGCCAGGTAGATACGGTTTAATAGACGTTTGATTCAGCCATAAATATGCCGCCTCCTTTTTCCTTTTCGCTCACATATACTGATACTAAATGAAATCGAAATGAAGTTACTCCCGTCTTTTGGGACGATTTGTAAATAATTATTTAATGTGAAAATGTTAAACGTACTTATTCTCGAAGTTCTATACGTCAAAAAAATATTCACTTATGTTGTCACAGATTCCAAATCCATGAAATTGAATTTAATTTACAATATTTTTTTAATTTCCCTCGGAGAATGGATATAGAAATATAAATTTAGCCACTTTATATATGTATACCATCATGGAGAAATTGAAACAATTACGGAGAATGTGTAGAAGAAATGTTCTAAGGAATAACCCGGCGAATGTTTCGGAAGCTGGTAAGTTAAATTAAAGTTTTATTTGGACCCGAGACGCACCAATAAATTGCATAACAAACTATATTTTTAAAAATTAATTTGATTTTCACAAATTTATTATGTATATAAAAATAATTATCAAATCACCATGAATACACATTCGGGCTTAGAATCCAGGTGCCATACTGACTCTTAATTCGTCCGAATCAATTTCGAACTTAAAATTTCTGTTCTGTTTCAAGAACGAACTCCTTTACGTAATAACTTAATTTAACAAGTAGAAGGCAATGAAATAGCAATTCGAAAATAGCCATCTCTCTTTATCCTGAGAAAACATATAGGCTCACTAGAGTGTAAATAATTTCGAAAAATTTGTCTTCACAACATAAATATCAATGATTTTCGCTCCGTTCTCACCGGCTATGACGCCGGACGGAATCCGCCCGCGGCCCGTGGAATCTGCCCCAGGCGCTGCACTTGGACGACAGCGGCCGAAAACTCTCCCCAATCAAATGCCATGCATTCGGAAATGGCCATAGAATCGGAGTATTCAATGCTGCAACTAAGACCGATAACGCAGGCATCAAGTAGCGCATTCACTGTTTCTCCAGCAACTGAAAGCAGAGAAGTCAAATGGAAATAGTATGGAATATGTTGCCCGGACTCCAATTGAAAGCAAAGTAAAACCAAAATGTCACAATTGCACGCTCTTCAGATGGTTATTGGTTCATTGCCATTCACTCCAAGCCCCACAATATGCCGCAGGTCGTTCGGCTATGAAGTTTAGTCATCCATGGGCACTTCTAGTTGATATCCACCAAAGAAACAAGTCGACCACAAAGAAAAAATATAATAAGGATAATATGAAATACTACAGACACAGAAATAAACTTCCAAATTTGGAAGCCAAAAAACATATAAAAAGTCATTGCATGAAAAAAAGGTTTACCCAAACCTATACATCCAACCAACCAACAAATAACGTAAGAGAAAAACTAAAATTAGGAATTAAAGCACTGTAGGCAACCAAACTTCCCTCACCAATGCATACTCCAACCCGAGCATTGGCCAGCTTTCATCCCTCGACCAGCAAACTACGATCGCTAATGCTCTCAAGTCACCGGTATTATCACGTTTAGAGCATGAATATATTGGTAAACCTTTCTAGGGCCTCTAAATTCGTTACGAGAAGTTCGTCTTTTCGCTGCCCTGCTCCTTCTGATAAAGGTTATAGCAATTCCGACAGCCGCGCTGCAATCTTAAATATTTCATGTAAAGGTAATGTTTTATCAAAACACCCAATTTCATGTGCTACCTGCCAGGAAGGGACTAGGTGCAATTCCGACGTATTCAAGGTTCAACGGCTAGCAGTAGAAAATCACGTCCGGAACAAGGGCTGAAATCTGTGGATAAAAAATAATTTGGAGATATATCCGATACCTAGTTCTAAAAAATCTAGATGCATCTATCATTAAGGTTAGCTTTGAAATTACGAAAGATTGATTATAATTATTCTGAACAAGTTTCGTAGAGTTACATGCCATATCGAAGAACTGCTGGCACGTCCGTCCACGACCGAGTTCAGGCGTCAACTGCCAGGGGTAGCGGCTAAAACACCGGAAATTTGCTTGTGGCGCAATCACTACGTAATATGTTTCATTTCTTATTTCATATATGAATTCATTTTCTCGGACGAATGTATGGGATGCAATTAGTTCCTTATCAATTATTTTATAATTCATAAATTATAATTAAGTCTTCTACTGTCGCAGGTATTACAACCTGAAACTGTTTTAGTTAATCGATCTTTTGAATTTGAATTTTTAATTCAAGATGGCGGCCGTACAAGTGAAACTAGGTTTATGCAAATATTTGAACAATTAGCGAGCATAATAGGGGCAAGGATTTTGCTTTCATGATTAGAGCAGCATCCCGCAGTAGCCATACATGCGTGTGAATATATTTTTTCTCCTCAACACCCGCAGTTTTCGATCAAAGTTTTTCCAAAGAGCATTACAAAATTATGCTGTAGAGTATCGAGATTCAAGTCTGGATATAATTTGATTTATTCCCTTGAGGAAAATATAAACCTTTGTATGACTACTTCTACTGAAATATTATCAAAAGCATCTGCACAACATTAAATGCACTTGGATGGTTGACACCAATTACCCTCTCGCATGACCCCTAGCTCTTAATAACAACTCCAAAGGCGACAGCACACCTACCACTTGTCACGAATAGACACCAGGTTAAAATAAACATGCACGTCTGCTGGGTCACAATCACGCAGCGTCACAGACGGTACGACGAAATGAAACTATATTGAGCATCCACAGATATACAGAGCTTGGACACATTTTACATATTGGATGGGAACGGACAAGAAACAAAAACAACGAAAGGGCAATGTGACACACGGCGCGGGCAACGCTTTACGCTCTTTCGTGCTTTGCCTACTGTGAGGGAAGAGACGGAACTCCGTTCGATGCCGCCGAAGTAATACGTAACCTCTGATATTAGGATGTCCACCGTTCTAAGAAATATATAATTCCGCGGGCATTTCATGGTTTAGTGCCACAGGGCTATCTCGATGTTTTGAAGGTCGATGTCGCTTGCCTTTAAGGGACACAAAACCTCTAACGTTTAAACTGGCCTTATTTACAAATATAAAAGGGGAAGTTGACTCAATTGTTAGACATTTCCATTGAAGAAATTACGAACTCAGAGAAGGTCATGACTATTTGCTTCCTCTTTATGAAAAGTTATTAGTCGATTGAAGGACGACCAATTGGGGTTTCCTTTTCCTCTCTTCATTTCTCTTTAACTAACTTGCTGATGATGCATCCAAACCAAATCCATGCTCGTATTAACCGTCATTATACCTCTTTGTCTTCGAAACAACTTCTTCGTGAAAAGATCGCATCGTGGATTTCTATAAATAAGTAAAGGGTACAAGGAAAGAATACTCATTAGTCATTTCTTTTAATGTCACGGATTCATAGCCCAGTGACTAAAACGCTCTCAGGCCCACAGCTACCTCTAGTTCCGAGAAGCCTGCATTTCTTTTTAAAGTAAATTTTCAACTGCATCTACATCTACATAATATTCTGCAATCCATCAAGGGGTGTTAGGTCACCACCCATATTTTAGAATAAAACCGCATGCTAAACCTATATTTGAAGGTTTTGCATGCAATTTTGCAAGTTTTGGGGATTATGATGGCGCGGTGATATATTCTGAAGCCAGCATGGGAACGCCAACGATAGGAAAACCATTGAGGCTACCTTCTTGTTACCACTTGTCTGCAAAAGACCTCAAGGGCAAACAAACTATCCCAGAAAAAGTACATGCCAGCAATGGAATGCCAAGAAATCAAAAGATACGAGTTTCTCAAGAATGTTTAAGAATAAGTTTTAGGCCGGAAAAGGTAAACTTGAACAAGTGAAATAGTTCACTTTTTTTGGATGAATTTTAGGCAGAATGATGGGAGCATCAAATCAGAAGTATATTATGTAAAGAGCGTTTGACGACGAAGTGGAAAATGATGGTGGGAACGTAAGATATCGATACAAAGAAATAACCAGTAAAACTTTAATTTGGAGCTCAGAGTTCTGAAATAACTGAATAATTGGTCGTCGAGGAAAGAGGGAATGTCAAGGGAAGGCTTTTGTGTTAGTTTGGAGAAAACTAAAGGAAAACAAATCATAGGACGCTAAAAACTTGCTCCGTTATGAGTAACGACGATCTGGAGAAATTTGAAGAAGTCAGCGTAAGTTAACCTAGGGGATACTGAGAGGTGATGAAATGCTGAGAAATGTAAAAAGAGATGATAATCATTTGAAAACGAGGTGGAGGCAGATGAAAATAGGAATTGTGGAATAAGTAAATAGATAGGTAAAAAATATTCAGTGATACTAATATTCAATCGGAAATTGATTAGTTCATTACATGCTAAAGGAATAGTGAGCTATTTGGCATCAAAGATGCGCCTCATTTTATCCGCTCTTTGTGTTCTATATTTATCTTTTGCGATGGAAACTTCAGCGGTACGTGTATATATTTAGTAGCATAAGAAATATTTGTCTTCGTTGATATATTTTCGAAATTGTAAAATCGCTAATAAAGAGTATCACTTGCGTCCATTCTTCAAAGTTTATATGACACTGGCTAAATTTTCGCAAGATCAAGGAAAATTTATTATGGAAGGGAAATGACGAATGGCAATTCCTTTCATATCTTAGGATCCAAGTGATGAGGAAGGTTTTTATTATTTGAATGCAATCTGCAAAATGTTAATAATTCACGGAAGGGGAGAAATGGTGTGGAAAAATTATTTTACTCATAATAATTCTGTTAAACTTGTTGAATTTGACTTGGAAAAGCATTCTATGCATATGATTTCTATGGATTTACATATAGTTATTATTATTGTATAATATTTTATGTAATGCAACAGGTTAAAAATACAACATTGGATAGCACTCAGATTATAAGATTAAAGGGCTGTGTTCTAAGGAATACAGATATCAGGATAAATAATTTGAATGCCGGCATTTAAACGTTTCTAACTCGTGAATGCGGAGTTAGTGTCGGGATCGTAAAGTAGGAATCAAAGAGGTTGCACAACACTTCCCTGAGCGCCTTCTTGAGCAGGTCATGAGTCTCTTTCCCAGTATTATCCAGTACCACACGGAATTCTTAATATCGTATCGCTGTTCCAATAAGCAGTTTTTAATGGAGCGTAAGGGGGTCACGAAAATGAGGTTTCATTGACGAATGCAAAGAAAAGGTAAATTAATATGAACGTCATATCAAGAAATGTAATTAACAAGTTTGGCTTCGGTTTCATTGTACTTATCGGCTGGTCTGCTAAATAGAAATGAAAGAAGTAATGTCGAAGTGAGAGTACTTGTTTGGATATCATCAACCAAACTTTGCGCAGTGACTAACGTATAGGCATCCCACTGAGAATGCCCACGTTCAAATCCAGGAGAGAACAATTTTTTTCAGTTGTATCCAAATATCTTCTTGAGGTGATTTTAGGATCCCTTTCGACGGAAGTCGTACTCTCCTCTCCTGATCTGCGGATCCCTTGGCGCCTTTCGAAAGGAGTAGGCTAATGCCGACGCCGGGTTTCTCTCCACCATTCGTTCCCATCCTTCCCTAATGAAAAGAATGACTTTGGCGGTCAGTCGCCTCCCACAAAATAAACCTATAGTCGATTTTTAAAACTGTAAATCGAATACATAAACAACTCCTCCGCTTATACTTTTGAATAGACATTTCCCAAAACGGTAAATTCCTCGAATGCTTCGTGCAAGATAAAGGCAAGAGATACAGACAATTAAGACGTCAAAGTGTTCCTTTCGCACAAATTCATTTAAGAGGCGTTGAAGTACTTCTTATTAAAGTCAACTCATAGCTGAGGTATTACTTCGTAATGGTCTTTTCATAGATATGCTTCTTCTTACAGTAAACTCCCAGCATCGAAGAGTAGTAACTAAGGCTGCCGTGTAGGAAGACGAGTTTCGTGGGGATCGAGATGGTGCGGGGGCTATCGTACTGGCTTCCCACCCTGAGGGCGCGGGTTCAAGTCCCGGCGGTGCTGAATATTTTTCAGAGGTATCTCGATCCCTACATGAGGTGCTTTGTGGAGGGCACTTTGAGTGAGTACGCCGTCCGTCGGATGGGACGTTAAGCCGCGGACCCCTTGGCGCCTTTCGTAAAGAGTAGGCTAATGCCGACGCCGGGTTTCTCTCCACCCTTCATCCTTTCCTGTCCATCCCCTATGGCGCAAATGACCTTAGCTGTCGGTCGCCTCCCCTAAAACTACTGCTGCTACCACAGCCAGGTTTATATATCGGTTCTTTTAAACCTATAGTCGATTTTTAAAACTGTAAATCGAATACATAAACAACTCCTCCGCTTATACTTTTGAATAGACATTTCCCAAAACGGTAAATTCCTCGAATGCTTCGTGCAAGATAAAGGCAAGAGATACAGACCATTAAGACGTCAAGGTGTTCCTTTCGCGCTAATTCATTTAATAGCCATTGGAGTACTTCTCATTAAAGTTAACCCCCACAACTCATAACTGAGGTATTACTTCGTAATGGTCCTTTGATAGATATGCTTCTTCTTACAGTAAACTCCCAGCATCGAAGAGTAGTAACTAAGGCTGCCGTGTAGGAAGACGAGTCTCGTAACTTCCCCCTCATTGGACATGCATCGCAAAAGTGGGAAGCGTGTCTCGCAACGTGTGTCGCATCGCTCTTCCGTAATCTTTGTTTATAGATCTCATGTAATGTGCAATTTGGTGTCTCATCTGCGTACACACCGTGCGATTGATTTGGTGCGGGCCATATGTTACGCCGAGTGGTTATGACCCCGTGGAATTCATTTATTGGTATTACCCGAGTGTCCATTTAGTAAAGGAGTGAGACGTGTGATGATGACTGCTTACTGTAATGTTGTTCAGGAGAAATTGGGATCGTGTGTAAAAGTAAGTAGTATAATCGATCTACGAACATTTACACTTAACGGAGACTTTTGGTAATATTTCAATTAAAATGACCACATAAATATTCTTCGAACCAATGCGTTGAAATTAACGTGCATCGAGATCTTAGATTGAGTAAATGATGACATAATGTACAATTCCCTTAGACTAAAAATGCAAATAGATATTTCGGATATTGTGCACTAAAACCATATTTCTTTGAATGTTTGGCTCACCACAACTCTCCAATGAGGAAATGGTAGTCATTTTTGAATTATTGATAACGGCTCTGCAACAACTGTTGGCTAGGATGCCGTTTTATTAAAATTCGTAAGGCCGCCATCTTTAATCATTATTTGAAGACAACAGAGTGTCAATAAGTCGAAAATATTTAATGAATTATTAGCTAAACAAAAGGGAAAATTAAATAAAAATTCATATTTTATAATGCAATAACAATCAACAAATGTTTAAACATATTTAATATCACAAATGGCAAATAATGGTGTTCTTGAGGATTGAATTGAAATACGTAGTGATGGCGCCACGATGGAATTTCCGGTCGGTTCGCCGCTTCCTCTGGCAGTTGGCGCCTGAATTCGGTCGTGGAGAGACGTGCTGGCGGAGTTATTCCGAGGTGAGTACCGAAAGGGTAGATGTATTGAAAACGCTTAAGTATTCCTTGATGCTTTTTTTAATTTTATTCTTTGAGTTCATAACTGTTAATTGGGAATTAAATCATTTCGTTATCGCCGAAGTTTTAAATGATTTTTTATTTGGTTCGGATGCATGTTATTCTTTCAACGAAGTCCTTTTCAGAGGTTGCCAACTTTCCAGCTGTTGGTTTTGAATGCCGTCCATGAAATTTGTAGCAACTGCACGATGATGAGTCCTCCAGTGAGGTGGATGACGCAGTACTGGATTCCTACCGATAGGGTCCGGGATTTAATCCCGGAGGCGGCAAATATATTTTTCAATGGTATCCCGATACCTGCTAGTGGTTTATAGTGGGGAGCACCTTGAGTGAGTACGCCGTCCGTCGGAAGGGACGTTATACTGCGGACCCCTTGGCGCCTTCCGATCAGAGCAGGCTATTGCCGACGCCGGGTTTCTCTCCACCTTTCCTTTGCCATCCATCCCTAATGGCGCAAAAGACCTCAGCTGTCGGTCGCCTCCCCTAAAACTACTGCTGCTACCACAGCCAGGTTTATATATCGGTTCTTTTAAGACCCGATGTATAGTTCACTTTAATTTCAAGGAGGAATATTTGTAAAGAAATTTCCGCAGTTAGACATTATTATATTTTTCTTACGATATTTTTCAATTTCAACTTGGAAAATTAATCCAAACAAAGGTAAAAGATATTAACATTGCATTTATCCTCTCCATAATATCCATGTACTCCATCTTCCGTATTATCTACGCTCGCAAGGTTGCTAGACAACATTATTATTATTTCACATTTATTAATTATTGGCACATTATTATATCAACACTGATTTTGATTCATTATTTCCTAATGTTTGTGTGTTATATCTAAACGACTTCTCAATTAATATAAATTTTAAAGTTTAGTTTTTGTTGATGATATTTAATTTAGAAGTGCCACTGCAGCTTCTTTGACTCTGTTGTAAAAGGTCGGATGATTGGAATGAAGCACGTTATACCAGGGAGGGTGTGGAATCTTGAGCACTTGCAACTACTCGAAATGTGAAACTTGTCTGATGGTGGAGAATGGGGTAGTGGGAATATTTGACATATTGTATCTGTTATAAATCTTTGAGGGAAATTATATCCATGGGCACGTGTTCGTGAAGACGGCGGAGGAATGCGATTATTATGACTGTACAATGTTGAATGACGTAAAGGTGCCCCATATCGAGAGCGGAAGAGCAGGGAAGGAATTAGACAATTCAGCACGCAGCACAGATTTTCCTCGTCCGAAAGAAAGTAGACGTCCAATAGATAGTTTCATTTCAGTTTCGCCTAGTTTTTTTATAATTGGCATTTGTATTACCCGACAATATTTCTTAATTATATCCTAAAATTTCGGAAAAACTGTAATACGGAAAGAAGAAATTGAGTTTCTCGCTATCTTTCAAAGACTAACTTTACAACATATATTTTAAGGCGCAAATTTTTAACCTTCATCTTAACGAACCATATTGTACAGTTTGTAGAAGGGTTTGTAAATGAAATTAATCAAAATTATATAGCACTCACTGCCTTAGTATTAGTATTTTGGGGTCATTTGCGCAATGATGGCTGGACAGGAAACATTGAAGGGTGGCGAGAAACCCGGCGTAGGCATTAGCCTACTCCTTTCGAAACATGTCAAGGGGTTCGCAAGTTACGTTTAATCCGACGGACGGCGTACTCATTCAAAGTAACCTCCACGTAGCGCCTCAAGTAGGGATCGAGATACTGAAAAATGCCCTTTTGGTGGGAAGCCAGTACGCTAGCCACCACATCATCTCGAACCCCGCGCTGTCACTGTCTCTCAGGTAAGCGTCTAAATTTAAAAGATGATACAAATGAGTGATGTGGTGAAAAGTGACCAAACGTTATTGAAGGGCTTCCCCTTGTGTCCCTTCTCTCCCCGCGGGATCAGCCGGTTAGACGCCAACGGCGCCCCTCCGCAGTTGCGCCATTTATTCGCGGAAGTACATTTCGGGGACGACTGGCAAAATTAACTAAGCAGGAACACGCGCTCCTACTCCCTTCCCCTCCGCCCACACCCTATCCCTTCACCAGCCCCCTCTCTCCTTTTACCGCAGACTTCTGGCTCACATTCAATGCCTATAATTTAAACATCTAACCACTTGAGTCAATAAGTGAAATTTAACCATCCTTGACGTGGATTCTTCTAATCCTAAACAACTAGTATTCCATGATCAACTTGCTGCCCAGAGCATCTCCTACCATGACTTAATGTGCAGAGTCTACTCACTTAATACCCCAAAGTAAAATTAAAGCTTTAACCCTAAACGTATCATGAATGTTATAATAATTACGATTTAATTGAATCCGCTGCCATCACTTCCATCGTGCATTATTGAATATTTAAATTTCTTCGGAGAAAAAGTTGTCATTTTTCTTTCTAATCCAATTCCTCAAATAAAACGCTCCTTATAAAATTCCTTGGCTAACAATTGACAAAGGGAAATGCATGGCTGCACGGGGGACTCTTCAAGCATTCCATGAAAAACTAACTTACAATCAACCTCCTGCTAATGCATTTCAGTTTGTCCTGGTAAAACAACTAGAGGTTCCCAACTAGTTTACAAAAACTGAAATCCACACCATTAGGGTCGCATGCAGTGTATTTTCCACTTCCGATTAAACCAACTCTTCTCATTTCTCAACAAACATTTTCAACCGCTCCCTTTCACAGGAATCATTTCTTTCTTTGTAGAAAAATACATTAATTCGCCCCAACCCAAAACATTCAAAAATCATAGCCCCAGATCACAGCCCAAGTAGCTTCCTACTTATTTTGCCCAAAGTGCTACAGAAACTTGTTTATGAACAAATAACACATTTTGTGTGTTAGCATAATATCCTAGAAATACTTCAATATGACTTCCGCAAGACTCTGCATACTTCACTAGCAATGGTAAGAAAAACTGATTACCTTTGACCAACTCGCGGCATCTCTTGCAGTTCTTTGAATGATCAATCCTATTTAATTTCTATATTAAGTCCTTCGGGAAAAATCCTTCTGTCTTAGGAGGTCATTTGGTTTTTAAAATATTTTTTCATCTTTACCGGTTTAAAAAGCAAATTTAAAGGCCGCGACCCGAAGATTCAAGATCAATCAAACGAGCAGCCGGTAAAATTGCAAAGAGCATTAAAAAAAAGAAACCTTTTTTCTTGTAAATTGCTCAACCTTTGTTTATTTGCGTTGATTCTCATCCCATACCTATCGCACTGAATCCCCAATTGACTCGGCAAAGCTTGCAACCCCTTGAGTAACTGACTAACTAGAGCTTGGTCATCGACAAACCTAAGTGATCTTACGAATTCCCTCTGGTTAGCCTTCTGTCCATCCAGAATGTTCCTTTTTCTCAGCAATACGCTATTAATTTTTCATTCATTTCATTTTTCACATTTTTTAATCTACGACACAGGTTTACACGTCCCGATTGTATTATCAATTCCTCTCTATTAGTGATGTCATGAGTGCAATGGCATCGCGTTTGCCTCTCCAATTACTAAACCCAAACACATCATTTCCTAAGAAACGTTTGACTTTA
Organism: Hetaerina americana; assembly: GCF_022747635.1. NCBI lineage: Eukaryota > Metazoa > Arthropoda > Insecta > Odonata > Calopterygidae > Hetaerina > Hetaerina americana. The sequence goes on along the minus strand of NW_027286797.1, from coordinate 5,519,053 downwards.
TTTTCCTCCATCTTTATGTTCTGGATCTTTAGTACTACTTTATCTTCATGGGGAATCAAATTCATTGTTCAATAGTCCTCGTATAATGTAGTCTTTAGCTTTGACGGAACAGAAACCTACACTGAACTCATTTAGTATTCCCACCAAAATACTTCACGGTTTCTACGAATCAGTCCATTTACACTTATATAATTACTACATTACAAATTACAAATACAATCTCACTCACTAGAAATAATATTCTTCAATGTTAAAAGGTAACAAACATTCATTTTTGTCTAATTTAACATCGTTTTGCTTATCTATTGCAGGATCAGTCCTAGGATGCAGGAAACCAGGAGACCGTAGCTGGGGAGCTGCTTGGAAATCTAGCCATTGAGACTTCTTTTAGCCGGGCTCGGAGAACAATACTTTGGTCGCATTATTCGGCATTTGGCCTAAATTCTCTTTAAATCTACTAAGTTTCGAAATAAACTGAATAAACTCTTGAAGGGAATTAAAAAATTATTCATGAGGCTTTCGAGTACTCTATATTGTCCGAATCACTAATTTCGAGGTGGTTTTATGCCTTTAAGGAGGGCCGGGGAAAGGTTCACGACGAGCAACGCTCTGGAAGGCCGTCAACCAGCAGCCCCTTCAACCATCCAAGCAGACTTCTTTTTGTTCCCTTGGATTAAGGCAGCCCTGAGAGGAACCCATTTTTTGTCCATAGAAGAGATCCAATCAGCCGTGACGAAGACCTTGCGAGAAATCCCCGAAGACGACCCCTCCCATGGTTTGGTTTGTCACCGGCAGAACACGAAACTAAATGTCACAGTAAAATTGTGAACTTTTCCATTCTTCATATTTGCAGGCAGTGAATTTTACATAATTAATTCTTTGCCAATTGATGGTTTGGCATGGAACTTTGAATTCTATATTCATCACTGCTCATCGTAACTCTGCGTACCACACTCGCATCTAGGCGATTCTAGGCGTGTCCAGGGATGGGATTAATCACCCTCTTCTGTCCCTCCACACATACCTTCCCGTAATTCTCGTTATTTCCGAGCGTGTCTTCACCTTCTTGTGCAGCGACCCACGGTCACTCTTCCTCTGCAAACTGACATAAACCGCAAACTCCGGATTCCACTTCCCTTCTTTTGGTGTCGCGATTCACTATTTAACTCGATGTGCTTCATTTATCTTATCTTTAGAATTGCATGCCTAAGTATGTCCACAGCTCCTGCCACTCATCCATGACTTTTTGCAGTCCACCAAAACTTCTTCCTTGTCAATTCAATTCATGCTTCTGCGGTTCATTTCATCACCCGCCTCCACTAACTTATTTTTTGTCGTCGGAAGCTACACTTCGTAAATACTAAAATGTGACCAGAGTCAGCATCAGGTAGCGGCAAGCCATTCCATTTGATTGGTAACAAACCATAATATATGTGCCAATTCCATGGCATTCTGGATTTTACATGGATACTTGCGTCTATTGTGATGTCTAAACCAAATGATCCCGCGTCTCTTTAAAACTCAATGGCTTCCATCGCCTACCATTTCATTAAAATCCCTCTTCGCATTTTCTTTTCATCCTAATATATACTCCAAGGACCTTCACGAGGGTGGTCTGAAAAGTTTCCGAGCTGACAATGGCACAAGACATTTTTTTTAACTTAATCATTGCAATTAATTTTTCCTTCGCCTTATGGGTTAGGAGTGGGATGATACCATTATTGACGAGGAAAAAGTAAAAACATATAATATATTTGACTGGAGGCCCGGGGTCATGACCAGTTAGTTGGCTGATGTCAAAGTACTTTGCTCAATCAGTAGTGAAAACACAGTAGCGTGTGATACAGCAGCGCGCCCGCAAGCCCCTATGGGTCCCGCCCTCTTCTCCTTTTTATCATTGAATATTACTTTTACTGCGCTCATATTTGGGGGCGCTGATAGGACAGACAGTGGGCGCTTCAGATTTTTTTCTAAAACACTTCTATTAGTTCTCCATTAATAACTCCGTCTTTGCTAGTGCCGTTGTCAAGAGATGCTATCGAAAGTATTAAGTAAATTTCTAATCAGAAATCAAAAAAAGTATTTATTATTTCAAACTTTTTCTCAAGTTGAGAACATTAAGGAGGACTATTTTAAAGGAGAAATTAATGTTTTTAAAATTCCATCTCTAGCAACACTACACTTGAACTTATTCCCCCTATATATGTGTGCATTACATTAATGAATAATTTAAAGTACAGTGGTAGATGCATAGATTTTTTGGCGATATTGAGACAAGACTCTCTTATACAACCTTCTCCCTGGTCATACACAATGTTAAACATGTACAGAGATTGTGCATAAAATCAAGGGAATTAATGCATCAAATATTTTAGGTTCTCCTTAATTCGAAAAAATATAATATTTGTCTCGTTAATTAGTAACTATTATCCACAACATAATGAACAAACATTACATACATTTATCACACATACAATAATTTGTAAAATAATTCCTGGTTATCTTTAAAACCCCTCAAACGCATGACGCTCCTGCGAAAGAGAGAGGAAGAATCCAGGGAAGTGACAAGGAGAGGAACACCGTGACACAGCCGTGCACTGTTGATAAAGATGACGGCATAGGGAGCTGCTTCACTTCGATCAAGTATTTGAAGCACACAACTCATTAATGATGACCAGTTCTTGGCATAATGATTAAACTGCATAGCATAGTGATTAAATTTTTATCTATCTGAAATGCTCAATACCACATATTTTCTCACTGTGTGTGACTTTGTTCCTTAGTTACCAACACACACACACATTTAAACACAACGCTGTTCCCTCTCATGGCATCCAAGTTAAAAAAAATGATTTCAAGACATGGACTCCCTTTTACTCTCCCTGAATAAATGCACTAAGCAGCATCAAATGTGAATTGAACCACCAAATTACTCATATTCGTGTTAAAAGAGTAAAACCTGTGATCAAATCAACTGCAGATGCTATATAATTGTAATGAGTAGCAAGGTTGAAGAGTTCTGTTCCAGTAGAGAAGAGATATTGGCCGGCATGCGAAGCTTTATTTCCATTTAATGGAGGAAAGAGCTAATTGATCTATTATAACATTAATTTAGTTTTTTAGAGTGGAAAATGGTTGCCGCAAGACTTGGCTATTGTAGACAGCAACTCGGTAGGTTTACATGATTTTTTTACCATGACAAGATGCTGGTCACAAAATGCTACAGGCAATGTACAATAGAAAACCTCCTAAGAAGAACCCAAGTAGGGGTCATAGGATAGGAATTGGATCTTTGAGAACACGATGGAGAAATGAACCTCGTAAAAGCAATAAACACAATGCAATTAACAGTTATATGATAGGTGCATCAGAACATTAGATCAGAAACAGTATGAGAAAAATGTCTAATGTATTAAAATCTGTAGATGTTTGCTAGAAGCACATCACTGACCTGAATTTGTAAAAGCTAGCTATTCTTGCACTTTCCTGTAGATAATTATATAAATAATTGCCACATTTGAACAGGAATATGGGGGGGATTGAGGTTACCTACATTGATTAACCAATAACAGATTTGCTCACCAGACCAATCTGGAAACCTGGTTCCTAGTACCTGAAGTAATTTTCTCATTGGCTATGCAACATATGTATTCAAAGCTAACTGCTACCCGTCAATACTTGGTGCTCTACCCTCAATCCTCACCCCTCCCATCATCCTATATTTCTTGCTTATCACCTCCTTATGTGCAGATGGGCGTTGGAAAATAGTTTACCATGTCTTACTATTGCTGTAATGAGTAAGAAAATAGCCAATTACAATATATGATTGAGATTAATACACCTTCACTGGCCATATTTTCCTATGAATAAAGCAATCATTTATGTATCACAAAACTTTAAGTTGAAGATTATGATTGGCTCAAGAAAAAGTTTAATTATAAATGTGTGCCTTTCATTTCCAATCAGATATCAATGAATTTGAAGATGAAACCCAAAGGTGCAATTTTGGGGCAAGATGTATTAATAAAAATGGAAGTGTTTCATTCCCTGTCCATCTCTCCCCCTCCCCCTGTGGTTGCATTGATCCTAGCAATCAATGTGGAGCCGGATTAGGATATAACGTACTGAAGAAATTATCTGTGGGCAAGTGATTTATGCTGGACCTCTGATTCATTGTTAGTAAGTAGAGGCTGTGAACTTAAGATGGAATTTGATCACTGTTACGACTGACATTGTATGTCTCAAGCAGTATTATAAAAGTCATGCACGATAAGGATGAAGGAAAAATACAATTCCGTAGAGAGGAGCTGAGTTGGGAAATGGCTTCCTTGATGATCATTTATGTGACGAGAGAAGGTTTGGGGTGTTTGGGAAGGTTCCTGCTGCACCCTCCATGAGCATTCAATGAAGACTGCGAGCGGGAAGACCTCAGAGGAAGATGAAGATACTAACAATTTTGGCATTTATCAAATTTTGATTAATAGATATAAATAAATGTCTTGAGACCAATGGAATCCCATGTGATAGCAATCAAGACTGAAAATACAATTGGAAACAAAATTTGTCCATGTAAAACACGCTTTCAAATGGGTCCCATTAGTCAGGCTTGCACACACGATTTACAAGTTTTGAAACTGGATATACTTCTAATGCTCACATTGGCCTATGTGAAGGGAAAACACTTGATTCCTATCCTTTTGAAACCTTACATTGTGATATATGAAGAATATATTTTACGGTTATGTTCTATCATTAATTATTTAACTGACTCTTTGATTTAAATTTAGGCTTTATTTATTCTAAATAAGTATATTTTATATAATTCTTTAAATTATGATTATTTGACCCTGAAAACTGACAATTTTAATGCCTTTGGTAAACTAAATGAGTGTAGGAATACGCTTTGATCATTTAGAAGCGACAGAAAAATTTTTTGTTCAAATATGGCCGTATCTTGTTCTGGACAATATCCAGGTGCTGTATTCCAAAGCGTACCAAGCAGGAAGTAATGGACCATGTCAAGGTAAGTTATTCATGAATATATTTTGCATGATGTATACATCTGCATTTCAGAGCACAGTTGGATGCATTTACGAAGGTGAGAAATTGGTCTTTAAGACACAATTTAGATGCTCAAGGAATCTTAATGATTCCAAGGTGTAGGAGAAACGATATCACTTTAGGCCAGCGATACCGAGATGGCATCGCTGCCGTCCAATCGGTATCTTGCTGTGACCCTGGACGCCAGACTAAATTTCAAGGAGCAGGTCGAGCAAATCAGCACCAAAGCCTATGTCGTTGCGACCACACTGCAACGGCTTATGAACAATGCTGCTGGCCCCTAGCAGAAAATGGGAGAACCACTTGTGCCGGTAACAACTTCAGTGCTCACCTACGGTATACCTATATGGGCTGATAGACTGCTGTTGAAGGGGTATCGCAGGAAAGAAGCAGCGCCCTACCGAATCAGTGCTTTACGGGTGGCCAGTGCATTTCGCACGATCTCCGAAGACGCCATCGACGTCATTGCAGGAATGCTACCAGTGGAGCTCCTGGCGAAGGAGAGGAGGAAGTGTTACCTACGGGAGAATTCGCCAGAGAAGAAGATCGAGGTGAGAAAAGAAAGCGTCAATGATTGGCAGAAGATACCTCAACGAAGGGAAGGTGGACACATCGACTGATGCTGAACGTAGAAAAATGGGTAAACAGGTCACACGGGAACCTCAAATACTATATCACTCAAGTGCTATCGGGACATGGGTATTTACAGGCTTATTATCATTAATTCAATTATGAGGATTCCCCGTTGGCTCAGGATGCCCAGGAGTTGAGGAGACTTCTGCGAATGAATTTTTGTAGTGCCCAAGTTTTGGTGCATCGCAGGCCATCCTTGAAAAGAAGAATAAAATTCGTCTGACGCCTGAGAAACTGGTGGAGCGGATGCTGTCGTTGGAATCGGCCTGGAGAGCGATTTGCGTCTACATTGCAGTCATCATGCAGGAATATCGCCGAGCAGAGCGCGCGAGGAAGAGGACGACTCAACAACAATTATAGGCAGCTCAAGTAGGCGACCGAGGTAAACCCCTATTCCACTCAAGGAGCGGGATCGGGGACGAAACGTCGCTTCGAGATTCTGCAGGAACAGGTAAGGCTAAAAGTCTCTTCGGCGAAGGAATAAGCCGCATGTAGTACCGCGGGCGAGGCCAGAAGTCCACAAAAGAGACCTGGGGTTTTAGTCGGTGAGAGTCCGACACGTGGGACAGGACACCTGATACAAAGACACGCACATACACAGATATAAACATACACATACATACACACACATATATAGTATAGATATACATTCACTCATATACACACAATTACATCGTTTAATTATAGCACAGGATCTACATTGAATTTTTAATGGTGTTATAAATTGGGATTGACATTAAATCTTAACAAATGTTCGGTGAAATTTTTCTTTAAAAGATCAACGGAATTAGTTTACAAATTAGCTGGAGTTGACTTAGAAGTAGTCTATACGGTAAAATACCTATGCGTTCCGTTCACTAAAGATTTAACCTTGGGGATTCGCATACCTGAAGTCTGCGGGCAAGCATATTAAAAATGGGTTTTAAGTATTATCAACATACATTGGTCGCTTGGGTCATGGATATAAAGTTCGGGGAATAGATGCCAGAACTAGAAGACTCAAAGACTCCTCTTTCCGTCGAACAACACGGGATAGCAACTACAGCGTTATAGATAGCGAAAATTGCGTGCTCTTTCACTAGCTTATTTTGTTTTGTTGTAAAAAACCATTCTTTCCGAATTACCTCAGGAGTGTTCTGTTCATTTGTCCCCTCTTTTCACCAATTCAATGAAGTCCAATTATTATCTTCACCCCCCCCTTCTCTCCTTCTCCATCCCACGACGTCCATGGTACACAAGATCCCTTATCCTTGCTCATAGAGATTCCCCCCTCCCCTGTGCAATACCTAGACGGAAATGCCTCGACCCCTTCCCACCCTCCTCCTTCGCAGACCAGGAAGACTTTTTTTTTACTTTTAACAATGCGGAAAATATGCAAGCCTGGATCAAAAAACAAAATTGTCCATCAGGTCATTTGAAAACAATCCTTAGAATAATGATTCCATTACATTTGCAACAGGACAATTTTATGTGCTGGTTTTTGTGTTCAATGATTAAGCCATTTCATTGCGTTAACACGGGTAGACAAAGACTCCAACCGTGCCAATGTGTGCTTTTTATATCTAATGCATTCGAGCACAAGCTTGCATATGCAATGAAAGTGCCGCGGATGCGGAGCGGAGTGTAATGGAAGTGCGGAGTGAAATTCGTCGCGGATGCAAAACAAAGGTTTTCGGCAGCAGTCTTTCATCTCAGGGTATATGCGCTGGCAGTATGTGCGTCGTGAAGGTATGTAACTGTTTTCTTTATGCATTATATGGGAGTCAATTAAATGAAGTAACACGACCTCAGCAAAAAGATATAATATTTCATTTTTATTATTTCACGGCTTCATTTGGGTGCTGTTGAGACTATACGGATTTCTTAAACCTTACCCTTAAAAATTGCATTGAGGGCAATTACAAACACGTGAATCCATGCGGAGGAAAATCCACGCACGCGAATGCGTGAGTTGGAAATCATTTACGTTAACCCGCCGCGACCAGTCGAAGGTAACTTGCTTCGCTTCTCAGTTCCTCTTTCGCCGGCCAGGAAATAACAAGCACGACCGCAGGTAAGAAGGAGGGGGAGAGGTGTATCCGCACATTCACGCCTCGTCTTCCCTAGGGAAACAGATTTGACCATCACGGCAATAACTTAACGCTTCTGCAGTGCGGGCTGCGGCGAGTGACTGCATTTTATGCTGCAGCGTCCGGTCACTCTCCAAATGCGCTCAATGAGGATCTAGTTGTTACCGTTCATGCACGGGATCGTTAAAACTAAGTGAGCGCTCGATAGTAAGAAAAGAGGGGAGAACTTCATGTAAGAAATGTTCTTGTTATTGAAAAACGTTGGCATTTATTTATGTATTTAGGCTTTGATTGGGTTTTATTTTGAATATTGAATATTGAAAATATCGGTGAAAATACGTTGCACAAATCATCACCATTGTGAAATCTGTTTTTATTGGTTAAATTCTTCGCAGATTAGGAACTTGACTAAGTGCTATCGGTCCTCTAAGTACAAGGTGCATAGAATCTGGGATGAGCCTATGATACTTTTATTCTTGGCTATAATGCACAGTAACTTTTTTAACTATGAAAAAAAGCTTCAGTCGAATAAGCACGGCCCTGCTCGTTTGCGAGACGAACCTATCTGCACTGCAACTGTCAATCATTATTTACCTAGACCTTATTACCAGTTATGACAGGCTCGTGGAATTGGCTTTCGTCATCATCATGTGAAACCGTGGATTTTGTGTGAAAAATGCACTTGCTTCTGCAACTTCCTTCTCCCGCCCTGTCATTCCTTCATTCTTGCCTACTACTCCGCCGATAAGTTGACAATCCGATAGCTCTAGGAAGGAGAAATCAAAGGAACGAGGATCTCAGTTCACCACAGTCTGGGGAGAATTTCGCCTTTTTTCCTAGGATTCAACAGTAACGGTCGCCGCTTATGATATCGTCGTCTTAAGCATACACTAATTCACGGGAGCGGCAGACTTGAGCGTTTTCCCACGGTAATTTGCGCTGTAATCTTCTTTAATAATTGCGGCCATATTTCTCCGATGCAACACCACATGGCGTTCCTGGCAATATATAAAGAACCTTGGTATTATATTAGACCATTCATTATTCAAAAGCCTACCGTAATCGGCCTGAAATTGTTTTTCATCGGTGTTGGATACCGGAGGGTGTATGGTCGGTTCGGGGGCTATTGAAGTACATTCAAGTTCGCTGGATTTCCAGCGAGCAGACGCACGGACGAAGGGAAGGATGAAAGGAATGGAAAGAGTGGTTGCACGAGTTCCCTGTTGCTGACCCAAGGAGGTATCATGCGCAGCTCGTTGGGACCCATTTCTCGGCCTTCGTGATTCAAATGAGACGAAGGCAGATGGCCGGCCCATCACGCCGCTCCTGCAGTACCCTACGGATCTGCAGACAGCGACGTCCTACTGTACCATGTTACAGCGACGCCATCGAAACCGGCGGCGCTGCCTTCGGAAAATTCAGAGGAAAAAGAGTGAGCAAGAATGATTCGAGATGAGAATAAGGGATAGAAAAGAGAAGAGGTGATAAGAAAAAACGACGGATGTGGGGATGATGTTAACTTTATTGTCTTTTTCGAGTTTTACAGTGAATATTACATATGCTCAGTTACAATCGGATTACAAATATCTTTACAAAAACCAGTTTTTCTGCGCAATGCATTTAAGGATGAGAGAAAAAAAAGGAGAATAGGTGTGCCATAAGGCTTTCCTTAATATTCTGTAAGAGCCATAATTTTCCGTATTTTCTCTAGATTTCCTACCTATTTCAATCGCTGAAGAGTTGCCTTTATTTAACCCCCCCCCCTATTCCTTCAAGTGACCTACATGCCTTTAAAGCCCTATCGGAGGGCCCTGCCGCGAATGGGCCATGTCTCAATCTAAGGGGATTCCTGCGCACTACACTATTGTCCTGGAAAAGGAGTCGCTTCCCTACCTTTAAAAGCTGCAAGGTCCACCGTCGGAAGAACTCTGCTCTCCATCGGCGATCCCCCGTCCAATGTGCACTTCACTTCACTCTCGCCCGCGCGCACACACACACACAAATGACCATGCACTTCAATGCCACGACACCCACTCACTGCACCAACACACTCCACTTGGGCTTCTCGCCACTCTCTTGCGACCCTACCGCAGCCATGGGACCACGAGGCCTGGTGGGGTGTTTGGACATTTGTTTCTGCCGGAAACATCGCGTGGAAAAAACTTGGTTCAGAATGTTATTTGTGATGAGTTGAATGGCTTCATAGAAATGCGCTGGCGTATGTAGCCAAGGATGCACTGAAGATTTCGAAGGGGTCTCGCCAATCGGAAGGCGTCGTTCAGGAATACTCCCCAATGCATTCCTCTTTTCCTTAGCCGTTTTGGAATTGTGAAACAGATTTGTAGGAACATCCTTACTTCTCAAATTTGGAAAGAAAGGAAAGATAATGCAGCTATTTTAGAGGCTACCCTTAAAAATGAACTTTGCTATAAATGCTCCATTAAAATATTTTAGAATTCTAAAGAAGTGACGGCATGGTTATCTTAAGTCCCGTTACCGATAGGAAGTATGGAGATGGAATTCCTCATTTAGATGACGAGGGGATAAGGGACAAAGTTAAAATTTTGACAATATCGAAATCTAATCGGCTGAATACGAGCAAAAATAAACTGAGAAACACGTCAGAAGGGCAGCACCTCCAGTAATCTTCACCTGCAATGGGAAGATAAAAGAAGACTCCATTACGAAATTCATAGTTTAAACAAATACATGCTTAACCAACAACCTCATCAAACTACTCCAAATTATTTTTGAAGCCAAATCAGCAGCAAGGAAGTTTAACGCGAACGACAGTTACAAGCACGTACAGTGCGATGCCATCGCATTTACTAAAATATCATAAAATTTAGCCGCTCGCTCGTCCTGTTCTAAGGCACAAGTTCCAGACTTTTAATTTCAACATTTTCAAATATTTAGCCACCGTCATGAGCAAACGCTGAGAATCTACTTACGGCGCTCACGTCCAGCAATGGTCCTTGCACCTCGGGCCGGAATAAGAGTCCCTCCGTCGCAAGAACCCCGATCGCACCACTCACACGGTCTATTCCTTCTCCCTGGTGCCGCGGGGCTTATATAGGGAAGGTCCTGGGAAGGGTATGAGGGATACTCGACTTGAAGGCGGTCGCTTGATGTCGAAGGGGGCAGAGGGCACAGGCGTCGGACGGAAGACGTAGCGTAGACCTGTGGGACGGGGAGCAGGCATGAGTAAACGGGTAAGGGGGATGGGAAGGCGAGTGGGGGGAGGGGTCATACCCTTGAATCACAGGGGGGCGAAGTCCGGTGTTCAGGGTCGAGCGTCTCATTTGAAAAGTGAGAAAAAGCAGGAAATTTTGGATTCGGTCAATCTTCGGGGATTCGATATATTCGAAGACATTTCTAAAAATTACCGGCATTTGTATAGACGGACAACTTACGTTCAATGGTGCATCTGCCATCGAATGATACGATAAGAGAATTTGAGTGAGGAGATTTCATAACCCAGTTTGGATTTGCAGAGGAAACGGTGGCCTTGCCGATGATGGCCGTTGGAATGCAGTGCTCACTCCAAGTGTGAAGGTTAAGTTGGCTGAACGTCTATAGGGTGATATTGGTGGGGCGCGAGTGGGGATGTATAATGCGAGGAGGTGATTGGTGAAAATAAAATTTAAAAAGGAGTTGACGAAAGGGAGAGTGTGGCTAGATGGGTATAAAAGCTACTAGAGTGATCATGGAAAGGGACGCTGTATATACGTTCATAAAGTCTACACGAACCTTAAAAATGAATCAGAGCCTATTGGCGGGTTTTATATAATACTGTTCACACAAAATTACAATAAAAGATTTTTGAAAGAAGTTCTTTTGAGTTATGGCATTACCATTTTTAAATATTAGCCGATGTTTTGCATTGTTTTACAGCACAAAGTCCACTCAATGATTAGCAAGCTCGCTAGCTTTCGCAATCAGTCGAATAGCGAAAGACCCTCCATTAAATGTGACGGCGTTCTTGTTGTCGCCTCGTGCCAGCAAGCTGTGCACAGAACTATTAAGATGGCTCTGTCAGCCTGATTATATTCCTCGAGCGTGGAAGAATACGCACGGTGATGGAATCACCCAGAGGATAAAGGTGCGAATGAAGGCCGGGAATCTCTTCAGAATAGATAGAGAGCAAATAAGAATCACGAAGAGGCATGAATCCAATGTAGTGAAGAAAATTCGTTATTACGAGTGACTCAGTAGAAGCCGCTGGATTACGGGATAAAGGATCTACACTCCAATGTAATACAAGGTAATTTAAGATTCCTTTTATGAAATCGCAAAATTAAACCAGATGGAATCTTAAATAAAAGGGAGAACACTTAATATATATTAAATGGAATGTTTATCCTATCAAGTTTATTTCGCGGGCCAGAGCCCCTTCCATAGAAACATTGTAATCAAGGATTATTTTAATTAAACTCTTCAGACCAACAGGGAGTCAACAATCCACGGGACTAACGGCTCGTCTTAATTCACGAGCCTTCCGCTGGAAAATATCATTGTTGAAGAAAACTTGGAGGCCGCTCTAGATGAGATTTATTTTCACATGACACGCACACGTTAGACCAAGAGAATTCGCTGTCTACCTCATGTAGTGCAGGAAGTCCACACACATTTTAAAGAAAACTCCCTGCGAATTCATTGCATTTGTGTGTACGATCTTGTTGGAAATCTAAAGGAAGAAGGCCCAGGGGAAATCTCTCATCCGGAGAGAATGGAAGTCTCCTCAGCGACCCTGATGGGGTTAGAGTCGAGGAGACGCTGTTTTGGTTTCCACGTCGGTCACTGCAACTAGGATTCGAAACCGGAGGATCCATGCTTAAACACGATCTAGAGTTCGGCTACTTGTCTCAAGTTTACGTTTCTCACGACCTTGTCGAGCCATAATTTAGTGTAAATATCATAATTCCCCTACTAGTCATACTAGGGGAAATAGACATAGCGTCCTCAACAGGCCGTTTAATCTGCCAGTTAATAGAAGGGAATTTGAAACAACGCATTCGAGAACGCAATGTCGACATCCAGCACCAGTCAGTTATTATATCTAACAGAGGTGCTAAGATGAATTCAATATGATTGTGTACCTCAGTTCTGCGAGTATGGTGTTACTTCGGTACCCACCGAAGCTTTCATATTTATTCCTCAATGCTCTAATACTTCAGATTATTTGTATCATTTATTTGCAATGCATAATATTAATAGGCATTCGTACTTCAAAAAATGTTTAAAAATCCATCAGATCAAGGTTCCTCTAAGTTGTTGGCCTCGGTGTTGGTGGGGAGACGTCCTCTTCTACAACTCAGAGGTCACGGGTTCGATTCCCGTCTACGTGGGCTTTCCTCTACCTAGGGATTGGGGGTTTGTAGTTATCCTTAATGTTATATGCAGGGTTTAGGTGGAAGAAGGGACTATAAAGTCTCAATCTCGCTCCAATGAAGTGTCGTTAATAAGTACATCACGCTTCATTGCAGTGATGGAGGTTGTTGGGTACAAAAATAACGGAATATATCTTGTCAAGAACCCAAGTTAGGTTGCTTTCCTTGAAGATAAACAATCCCAACTGTGAACTCAGAGAACAGATTATTCCTCAAATGACCTCAGGAGCTGGGAGAAACCTTTATCCCCACAAGCAAAGTATTGAATCTCCATTGGTCACATTTCACCCCCAAAACCCAACATAATAACTGCCATTCTTCCCATCCCTCTCCCCCTCTCTCCTCCCACTTCCACCCCACTTTGGCTCTCCCTCCTTGCTCCAGCTACTCTCTTCCTGGACACCCCACCCCACCATTGGATCATCGTGGAATGGAAATTCAGAGTCCACATTCTGCAGCTCTGACTACTTTTAACTCAGCTCAGTCAGCCCCTCGCTATCAGGTGATGAGTTCAGTATCCAGGAGGGTGCGTGTTAATTTTGAGAAGTATTTCTTATCTTGGTATTTAGGGATGGAAAAATTCCTTTGTCCAACAAGCTATTTAATAGTGCAATAAAATTTGTAGTGCTATGTAAAATTATTTTGTTAATGTAAAGATTTGAAATTCCATGTTATATATATATATATATATATATATATATATATATATATATATATATATATATATATAAGAATGAAGTAGTCACACTAAGAATTACTCACGTAGTAATCACACACAAGTTTTTACGTGCTTCTCATTCTTAATGCTTACTTTCAAATACTTCTCATTCATGACATTAAGTCATGAATGAGAAGCATTTAAAAGTGTTTTCTTCAGGTTATGAAAGAATAGTTATTCGATTCCTCGCATCAGAATTACATTGAGGCTAATGTTTTGTCCCCCCTGCTAGACTTGGCTCATGCATACCCACAAATATTCCCCAGAAGGATAGAATAAATGCTGGAGGGATTCCAACCTTGACTTGAAGAATTATGTCTTCATTACCATTGAGCAAGAAAAAGGTAACCATTCTTAGTGTGATTTATTTCAATTTTAAAGGCTAATGATGTACTTCTTGACTTTCAAAAAACTCACCATCTTATTCTAATATTAAAAGTATAGTTCAATACTGTTGAGAAGGACATATTGAATGCGTTTGATCGCCAAACACTTATGCTTACAATTTCATCACTTTTGCCCCTATTATGACCATAAAAACCTTCTGGTCAACTTGATTTGTTCACAATGACTGGTCAATTGTATAGCACCAAAAATGATCAGTTTCATTTTGAAACGATGGATGCTAAAGCTGACTTGCTTGGTACAGCATTTAATCAAGCTGTCATTTCCTTGGTCATACCAATCATTAGGCCAAAAGAATTAAAGCTACATCTATGAACGGAAATGTGATATAATAGTCTCATTAGAGGTTCCTATTTTGCAAAAATCTTCCATAATTTATTTCGCCATGGGTTTTGAACCCAAATATGGAAAATGGAAGTTGATGGCTTAACCAGTAATCCCTGGTGGATATTCCCTGGGGCATAACTTTTAATTATTAATTTTAGGAAAAATGGAATACCATGTAAATATTAGTGCGACACAATTTTAATATGCACACAATGCTGGTTTCTAAATTTTTTAACAATACGTTTTATGCAGCATTCATCTCAAATGTAAAAATCAGTGTTACGTGATACCTCTGCCAACCAAATTCCTTAATAATTAAGGTGTATTTTTGAGATTTATCTGGCATGGTAGAATTTGGTCAAAAGGAATTAATTATTCAGACATGAGCCACGCAATACTCTATTTTCTGTGCATCCTACTCGTAGCCCCAGTTACTTAACATTTTTATCATAATGAAAAGGGCAGTGAAAATAAGATTTATGGACATATTTCATAATATTCCCAGGGCAATAGGAAGTATGGGGAGAAGAACACTTCCTACTACAAATGCCTGTCACATTTTTTGTACGGTATTTCGTCAAATCATCTTGTTCCTTTAAAGGCCTCAAAATGTCTAAGTTTCACAGGACGCCTCGATAGCTGAACTTGCTGAAGCACTCGACCGTGAATTGAGGGATCTAGGTATATTCAAAGTTACAGTTGCGGCATCTGGCGCAGTTTCTTCAGAATTAATGGGTTGGAAATTTTATTATTTTTCGTTTCTGGAAAAGGTTGAAGAGTATCCCAGAGACCTTCACAGACACCAGAGTTCATTAATGAAAACCGTTTCATTGAAAATCAAGTGAATATTCCTACTGCCTGTCTATAAGTGTCTGTCCTCTCTTACCATTTTGGCATTGATGATTGCATTATTCAAAATTGCTAAGAAATAATCTGTTTTTATTTTCCTTTTATCATATTAACCCTTTTTGGCAATCATTAATTGTTTCCCATGTGATTCTCTATTCACCCTTTGTTATACAGTCGTTGTCATTCTTGAAATTTTTTCATTAAAGTATTTGGCATATCATAAAGGACAGAAGTAAATGCATTGAAAAACATATTATCAGTTATATTAAGAGGGTTGAAATTTTTACAAATCAATATATGACTCAGGCTAAACAAGTTAAAGTTTTAAATATGAAAATTTAATGGGAATGTGAGAATGGAGGGGTTGTTAATTTTAGGTAGATTTTCCGAAATTGTGTGGTGATAAATATTATAAGAGGCTGAGAGACGAGATGACAGATAGATATAGGTCTTTATTTGGGCAAAATTGAGACCTAATGGTCCCTTCTTCCATGTAAATCATCGTCGTATTCTACATATTATAATAGGAAAAAAAATTATAGTACCATGCATATTAACACATAAATACTTGCACGCACACATGAATTCATTATGCTCCGATTCGCACATCGAAAAGAAAAGGAAAAAATGTATACATACATATACATGTATAAATATAAAATACACCTACAAAAACACAGATACTCAAAGTAAATGACAGTGAATAAAGAGGACAATGAAACAAGGAAAGCCTCAACAATGAATGAGGTTGGTTGGAAGAGCTGGGAAGAGCGTGGCATTGCTCACCTTGTAAAACCCACGTAGGGACGCACCCGCGAAGAGAAGGGGGATGTGAAAAACCTGCAAAAACCCACTGAATTAAATGAAAGATATTCGTATATTTACTTTGTAGCAATCATTTTCGCATGATGTACATATGATTGGGTTACTGAAATTGAAATGAAGAAATTTTTAATATTTACAACACATGAGGAGAATGAGAAACAACATTGACTAAAAATAATTATGCTAAATCCTTCTACATGAGATGACAATTAGCACTGCGTTCACTGCGCTACAGTTGCACTGCGACACTCGGCCTTTTCATAACCTTTACGCAGAAATCTTTGTTGACGGGTTGACCTTGAGGGACATATCCGTAATGAATAAGCCCTTGCCAATCGAAAAAACAAACCGGCAAAACCTTCACATTGGACCGGGGCATGCGAGCTTTCTTTGGTCGCGGAGAATGAGGACCTTTCCATTGAGAAGACTGGGCCATTGTGTCAACATCATCACATTAAACCCAGGTTTCGTCACCGATTACGATGGTATTAAGAAACTCCGGGTTGGCATTGGCTCATCAGTCAGCACCCGCGTCCTTTTGTTTCTTTTATCTCCTCGATCTCCTTGGAGTCACATCTTTGCCCCCGGAGATAGAAGGCTGAGAAGTGACTTTCAAATTCTGAGAGTCTTTTTCTCATTAGGAGTAAATGTTCGCAGTTTGCTAGGACCTAATCGAGATCTACATATTTTATCTCGCGGAATCACGAAATAAGATCGATATCAAAATGAGGCATTAGATCCTCTTTTCCTGAGCCCTTTAGAGAGAAACTTATGGAATGGATATTTTGGCGCAGACGCCTCTTTGTGGCTCACTTTCATATGGCTCTGTCTAGCTCACTTCACATCTATTTGCCAAGTGCCCTAAGTATTTCAGGATGACATAAAAATTGATGCCCAAAGGTCATTTGGTACGACATCTCCAACATCGGTAGTCTTGATAGACCTTTTTTCTGCTGATTAAAAAGGATAAAATAAGCGTAATTTCTTGGATTGACTTAGGGAAAATAAAAACTTGGCGGAGAATAAAGCAACCATAATAAAAATCCTCAAGTCGACGTGTTCATGGGATGAGCATTTTCAGAAAAGAAGAGGTTTGACGCTGTCGAGAATCGCTGTCGGGCTAAATGATAAATGATAGGTGCCTGTGATATTGTTGTTTCTACTATGTTACATTTACTTTTCATAGAATCTGAATGCATTACTCATTCATTATATTTTTATTTTAGACTACAAAACTCATATTTTTCATACCTTTTGCTAAATATCAGCAGCTTTAAATAGTTAATTGGGTGTGCATTTCGCTCCGTTTCCTATATTTTTTATTATATATGCAGTAATAACATGGGAGTACGGTGACAAAATATAATTGTTATTATTATTTCGTTTAAAATGTCGTTTCTATTTAAAGACTTAATCAATGATCAACACCAAAATGAAATCATCAAATATTTACGATTTTTTTTCATTGCACTACACGCAAAGTGGTCAATGCCCACTTAATGTATTTTTTTAATTGAAAGAATCTTCCAATTCCTACCTTTTTTGTTCGGGGTATATATAATAAAATCTGCTCCTTACTTGATCCCTTGCCACTTAACAGTGAACTGCTTTGGTTACACTAAGAAATGGCTAATTTTCAGGATGGATTAAATAAATGTGATGAAGTTTCTTGCCTCCGTTTCAGAATTGGGATTCCGTAGTTTGCAAACCTGCGTATTCAAATTGACGACCAGGCCTTCCTCACCGCGCTGCATCGCGGAATGGGTCTCTTGTTTGCTGACGCCGAATTCATTTCGTTGCACCTGGAATATTAAACAATAAAGAAACCGTCACAACTTGTGGCCTGCCGATACGTTCTTTGGGCCGACAATTTAGCCAACCGTCCTTCTCGGGCTCTCCTGCTCGTCTACCTGTAGCTCTGCTTTGGTTGGCCTTCCTGGTCCCTCAGACTATGTATACGCGGGCGGGTGCCAGGGATCTCGTTCGCTGGGAATTGGTTATCCGTGGGAACGGGTCGTCAGTCTCTCTACCGATCCGCCTGAAACATCGCAAGTTCACGTTGGCATCGTGCGAACATATGCACATAAATCTTAGGAAATATGGTTTCCGACACCCAAACAATATCAATAGAAATTTTTGAATGTCCCCTAGTCTAGAGAATATCTATTTCAATAATATTTTGGAAATGTTCTTTCATATGGTGTCCAACTATTCGGAAATATGGATTTTTTACTTAATGCGCCCCATTATCCTTCCACAGGGGGAACCCATGGCCAAAAATAGCCAAAGAAGTTATCATTTGGTAATTCAAAATGTAATATGACTTCATTTAAGCTTCAATCATTGGTAAAATCTTCAAAAGAAGAAATAACAGTGACGAAAATGGCAATTAACATTAGTAATACAATTAACTCTGCTCTTTCCCAAGCTTCTTCTAACCATGCTACCCGATTCACCGGTAAATAGGAGGAGAAGCTCTCAAACCATATCTACGAGTGTAGTAGCGACGCACGGATGTAGTTGAATGGGGGTGGACCTCAAGGGAAGGGACTTTGGAAGGGCAAAGCGGAGGCACGAGGTACGAAGGGGAACGGTTGCGAGAGGGAGGTGGGAACGGGAAGTTGACGGCACAACAGGAGTAAGACCACGCGATTCGAAACGAATAGCAAGTGTACGTGGTCTCATAGTTACTGGCGGAGGAGGCGGTAATGGGTCAAGTCCGTCCTTGGTGAGAGCTATGGTCTTCTTGATGATAAACCTCCTCGGAGAACGTTTTTGGAGGCTGATTGCGTGTTATGAGGTGGAGACACTTAAAGACAGCGGACGGCGCGTGTCTCCACTTCGGATACTTCGCTTTATTTGCGACTCCCTCGCTAGCACCTGGGGGGGGGGACGCGTGTCGGGATGGCCAAGTAAAAATTTAGACCATTAGCAGGAGTCACGACCGTAAATTCGAGGTTTCATTTCAATGATATTAGAGAACAGTCCCCAAAGAGACGGCAGTTACAGATATACTATTTTAATGTATGCGTATTTCCCTGATACTCAATTCACCCGCACAGCGGTATAGTTTATAAAATGGCCAATCCCGTTTGGGCAAATACTGCACCCTACTTGGAATTTTGGAATACTAGTCCCTGACGTCAGTAGTCGCTTTAAACCGATTGTAAGTGTAACATTTCTATATCTGGTTTGGTACACTGGCATCATGATGCGAAGGAACTCTACTTGAGGGTGTGCTCCCTGTCACTTTCTACGGAGAACTCATTTAATTTACAGCCATGTAAATAGATGAAATCATTTTTTTCTCTCGTACCCGAAATGCCCGATAACGATCATATTCTGCTTTTAACAAATGAATGAAGAACATCCACAATATTTGCCTCGTAAATTCGCTTTACTGCACGGTATGACACTTTCCAATGAACATATACTAAGCACAAAGGGCGATGGAAAAATATTTTCGGAGAGTCCCGAAATATACAATCAAGGATAAGGAACTCTTTGGTTCGCGATCCAAGAAGGGATCTTTCATGACTCTTTTCCAGCGTCTCGTCGCCTATCACCTATTAATTCTGTTTTTATCTACGTATTCACATCGTAATAAGATATGCATTTTAATAATATGGATTCATCCATTTCAAATATTATCGAGGCTTAATTTTCTCCGTCCAATTTTATTTTCTGTCGTAACAGAAGACCCTGTTTTACTAAAGGTAGGGAATATTAAACTTGTATCACCTACGGGTTCCTCCAATTGATTTCTCTATACACTTACTGTGATTGTCTTGTGTTCTGGTATGTGTCAGGGGATATGAGAATATGTCGGCTTGCAGTATCATTAGCTCCGAGAAACCAGCGTTCCAGTTGTAAGCACCGAACACAAACAATCAGTCTATTTCATATTTTAGGGAGCAAAAGATGTAAATGTTAGCGTTTACTCGTGGCTATTTTTAGTCATGACGAAATAAGTTATTCACAATAAAAGTGCAATAATGGAGCCCTGAAGAATCTGATATTCGCTCAGGCAAATGACGGGTGTTATTGTGCGCCTGTTTAGCTGGTGGAAGGCGCTTCACACGTCCGTTTCTTGTTGCATATCATGTAGGATAAATGGACGTCATATTCTATTCAATAAGTTGGAATGAGTGGCATGCAATAACAAGACATCGGGGCATGCAGATCGCTCGGTCGGCATTTAGCCGTTTCATTTCTAGGGAGGCGAGGATGGGGATTATATATTTCTGAGGGTGACTCGATACCATGAGTGCATTCGAAATACGAATGTCCATTGGAATCCTCTTCGTAATTAGGGTGGTAGCTGAATGGCTTACGCATTTTTTTTCCAATAATTGCATATATATTTTCCTCGAAATTATTCGTTCCGTTCTCAAATTTTCTATAATACTGTCTATTGGCATGTGATAATGTGATTCGTAAGACCTTTGCAATGAATGAATCAGCCATGGTGGCATCGAAGTCAAAGAAACTCGTACAAAAAATATACATATAATGGAAAAAAGCCCGTGACAATTATTTACATTTCCAACCCAATTTCGGGAGCAGCAATCTGAGCTAAATTTCGCCGGCTATTTGAACAACGATAATTATCATCATCGAGTTTATGACTGCTGATTATGTGGAAAAAATCGATCCTGAGTTTACTCAGAAATTTACTGCTTGCTTGGTGAAGAAATAATTTGTTTCATATTCTCTGAGTTCGGATCAAGAAATTGACATCAATTATATTTTCAAAGTAATTTTTATTTCAGTAAAGTATTTTTCTAAATCGATGGAACGCTTTAATGAAAGGTAGGTTGGTATTTTTAATTGCAAACGATTCTTGGGAATGTTTTTTAATTTAATGAATATTTTCGCCTCTCTTACTTACATGTTAGGAATATGCTAACTGTGCATATAATGTGTTAATTGCACAACTGACTCCTCTTCTTGATGCAAGTGAACAGGTTAGCTATTTTAACAATACATGTGGCCGTGAAGTTAATTAGTATGAGGCGTAGTAAGTAATTACTATAAGGTGTAGTAAGTGATTAGTAAGGTTTAGTATAAGGCGAAGTAAACCCATAGCAGTCCCGAATTAGTACCATCAGGCTATTTCCTATTCTTAAAAGTGAAATCATCAATAATTGGTAGTCAAAAAAATGAATATATGGTTTTTAACGAGTTTAATCATGGACCAAAATTTCTTCACCTTCAACAACCACTTATTCAAACAAAGTTTTGGCAATGCCATGGGCAACTCTCCCTCCCACTTCCTAGCTAACCTATTTATGTTCAATGTTGAGCAAAAGTGCCGAAAAAAAATTTAAATATTTCTCCAACACCTACTACAGGTATGTAGACGTTATTATTTCTATTTTTGACACAAACACCTAGTCCGATGACAACTTCCTCAAAGACCTTAAATGCCAATACCCGTCCTTTAAACTTACCTGCGAAGTTGAGAATCACAAGTCCCTCCCCTTCTTGGACCTGCTTCTCACCTGAAGCAATAATCAGCTTTCGTTTAATATTTACCGCAAGCCAACGCACACAGGCAACTACATTCTTCAGTCTTCCTCGGATCATCACACCCACAAACACGCCGCCTTCCATTCTCCAATACACCGTCTTCTATATGTACCCTTGAACAAAGCAGACTTTCAAAAAGAACCAAACTAATAACTTCAAAAAGACCGCAATATCTAACGGCTCACCGAACAAATTATTGACAAAATACTCGAGAAACATAAACAGAAAAGACTTATCAGAACCAGGACCACGCTATCCCAGCCCAATGAAAAGAAATGCATTAAACTTCCCTTCCGACCAAAAACCACCCAATCGTTCTCATCCAATAAGAAACTAAAACGATTGCTTGGAAACCCAAAAGATCCCATGGAACCCCTTCTCAGATCTAGTATACACCAAATTTCATGCCCACAATGCAATTCCTCGTACATAGGACAGAACAGAAGAAACCTAGTCACACGTTCTGAAGAACATTCCGCTTGTATCAGGTTGGGGAACTTCCAAAAATCCTCCATTGCCCAACACAACCTCTATGAAGGACATATCACAATTAACGACATCAAACTCCCTACAAATGCCCCAGACTACATGAAAAACAATTGTCATTGCAGCCAAATAAAATAGAGCACTACAAATATCATGAACGGAGACCAAGAACCCCTTGCATCTCGCCTTTTTTCTCTGATGACGCAGTTAACTCACAAACTCCTCTGCCAACCTCCAATTATTCCTCCTCTCTCCACTAACCATGCCATACGCCCCCCCCCAAACTTTGGAACCCTTTCAATTGTCGTTTTAAATAGAGAGGCACCCCCCTTTCTTCCCCCTCCACTTATTAGAAAACCAACCGCCAAAACTTTCGCTCCCCCTTATCCACGATTACAGTTCGCTGTTTTCTTCCCCCCACACCCCCCTCTGAACCTACAATACTCCCCTTGGACTGTCTAATCTCCCCACCCCCTCTCAGTCGTCCAATCACGAGTTTAATTTCCCCCCCTCTTCCTCTTCCCAATGACACATTCCTTCTAACCCCCCTAACGGAATATGCATTCCCCTCGGAATATGCCTGCTTGGCATGCGAAATACCTGATGTCAGGTATTCTCTAGGCACTTATCCTTCCGCGAAACCTACTTTCTTATTTTCTGTTTGTGTGATTGACGGGTCCTTGACATAGGAGGAATCATGGTAAACCCTGAAAGAGTGAGTACTTGTGAATCGCAAAGGTCACTGTTTTAAAAACCACACGAGTGATTGTGTGAATAAGCGACAGCGTGCGTGCATCTGTTTTATTACTATATAGAGTCAATTGAGTGATTGGCGGGTCACTGACAGGAGGGCTGCTTGTAAACCCTGCGTGTGTGAGTAGTTGCGATTTACGGGAGTGCTGTTGCTACTGACACACTAGTTATCGAGTGGTTGCAAGTTTTTCTTTTAATTTTTATTATTTATTTTGTCTTTTGGTGTGTGATTCACGCATACGGGATTCGCTGTTTCTCAAACACACCCAAGTGACCTAGTGTGTGCACCATGTCCCACCCCTAACTTGTAACTTTGTTTTTTTCCCACGCCCCCTTCTCAACCTTGTTCCAATCAAGGTTACGGTCTCGGCTATCCAGTTTCCAGTGAAATCCTCCCTCAAAGGGAACCACCACGGGACCCTAAGTGCCATCAAAAAAACTTTTAAGGACTTTCACGCCCCGTACCCATAGAAACGTTCCGGAACCCTCTTACCAGGGAACTTTCGAATCGACGAAAAGCTGCTGGCGAAAGTGTTCCTACGCTTATGATATATACATTGAAGAATTGCGAGGAATCATAGCAGTATCTGAAATAAATATATTTACCGACATTTTCCCGATACTTTTCATACCAACCAAGTAGCTTGACATCCACCGCAACGGTTTTATGGCGGTGGGGTTGAGGGAACCAACACAATTGAAACATTTGTAAGACACTGGTTTGGCTCGAGTGTGAGCAAACGCACACCCCTCTTGCAGACAGCTTTCTCATGTCCAAATATTCAATTGATATGCGATTTACCGCACTTTTTAGGTCACCTCATCAGGTCACCAGATGATGATGTAGTAACATTGTAATCGGTCTACTATTTACGGTCTATCAGTGCTTAAACCATTTCCCCTAAACAGTCCATTAAAAAAACACAAACACATATACGAGGGTCATCCGGAAAGTAGTACCCGTTCGTGCCGCATGAAGTGCTGACGACGCGAGTAGCCGCTGGACGAGGTCAGATAGCTTCAGTGGCTTGTCTGCCTTCTCTGAGCCAAGTTGCGTGACGCTAGCATTGCCTGTGTTGTTTCTGTGATTGTTTACAATGTTTAAAAAAATTGGGAACGCCGCCAGTTGTGAAGTGAGGCCAGTGATTAAATTCCTCAATGCAAGAAACGTTCGCCCATGTGATATTCATCGCCAATTAAAGGAGGTGTATGGAGACAATGTAATGGACGAGTCGTCTGTTCGGCGGTGGTGTCGCAACTTCAACATGGGGAGGGGGAACACACACGACGATGAGCGTTCGGGGAGACCGTCTGTCATTACAGACCAACTGGTGAGCTCAGTTGACGAATTCGTGAGGAACGATCGGCGCGTCACAATTGATGACATCTGTGAGCATTTTCCCAATGTTTCTCGAACAATTGTTCATGAAATTGTTAAACACCATCTGCATTATGCAAAAATTTGTGCAAGATGGGTCCCTCGCGTATCTCAATGAGCTGGCGGCGAAGGACTATGCAGCAGGAATACAGAAACTTGTCACACGTTATGACAAATGCCTTAATTTGCTTGGAGATTATGTTGAGAAGTAGTTTAAAGTATCCTCTTTCAAATAAAATTTTTTATGTTTGTTAATATTTACTTTTGTGTCTTTATTTCACGAACGGGTACTACTTTCCGGATGACCCTCGTATACACAAATACACACAAACACTCACAGAAACACACTCGCATACAAAGTCACACAGAGGCACACACAAACACGCGCAGAAAAAACCAACCCGCGTCGCCATGGTGCGGCGGCAGGGTATAAATTGCGGGCGGAGTCAGCTCGTTGGTGTTGGACACGCAGATGAGCATCGGGAATCCGGGGCCAGCAGCAGGGGGGAGGCACGGGAAACATCAGGGGGGGATATATCAAGGGGGAATGCATGGCCAGTGAGGGCCCGTCTGCAGGAATGGGGTCAGTGGGGATCAGTGACCAGGTCACTGGGTGTGGCTGGCCTTATTTTATTATAAATGGCATGAACTTTGGTATTATAATAGGGTTTACAAGAAATATTACATCTCTGCCCCTTTTCAAGGAGTACAGAGCAGCGGTATTGTCTATGAACATATTCATTAGCACATCAGTTAATTTCAAATGGCGGAGCAGGTCGAAGGTCATCTCCAGGCCTTTGAGAGCCGCGAAGCACTCGCCGGGGTTGATTGAGCTGGGTTCAGGGATCGGAAAGACTGCGACAGCTCCCACTCTTCAATGGCGACACCAACTTAGCGTGGAGCACACAGTTTGGGCTTCTTTGGCCAATTTTAATTCATTTTTGTGCCACGGAGTGAATAAAACGGTAAAGAAATTTGTAAGATAGTATGAAATCCCCCTCCAATGGAGGACTGGCTTTATACCCTCACTGTCGCCCGGCCTCTCAAACGCAACGGTCACCTAGCGGTAAATCTTTTGCAAATGCTGTAGAAGTCTCTAAATAAATAACAAATCACCATACTTTTTTCCCTCCATTTCTATCGGTTGCATTTTTTATTTTCAAATAGTTTGAATGAATGGTTTCACAAACTATAAATTAAGCCAATGCGACCCAGAACATGAAGTGCTTTAGAGAAAAATGACATGCCCTCTTGAATATAGCTTCCTTTTTCTTACATTCCCAGTATGGTAATTAATAGTTACCGGTAGAAACTCGCTTTCCTAATCAATATCAACAAAATACCTAATGAATCTTTTTGTATTTTCAAGAAATGAACAAAAGACATGATGGTTAAGCCGGGCATGCTGCAACCCTGAAATAACTTCACGCACAAGTGGGACGTGACAGAGGAGCTAAGAAGAGCATCCTGCATTTTTCTGCGGCCTTTCGGCGACAAAAAGGTTTCTCGAGTGCGCGTATGTTTCCGGACGTCTCTTAATGATATCCAAATGGATGTCATCTGGCCTGATCAGGAAAACGGACCGTGGATTCCTCACAAGGGAGGCTTTACTAAAAAGTTAATTATTGTAACAACATTTTTTATTGAATATCTAAGCACTTCTAGTGTAATCGGTATATCTAAGCAAAGCCGAGTGAAATTACTTGGCCCTGAACTTAAATTGAAAGTGTTCATTAATTAAAAATAGCAATTTTCCACAAAAATAAAATTTAATGCGACCGGTTTCAATGTTACTACATCATCATCAGGTGATGATGATGTAGTAGCATTGAAACTGGTCGCATTAAATTTTATTTTTGTGGAAAATTGCTATTTTTAATTAATCATGATATTCCACCATATCACGCCTGAAACGTCTCTTTTTATTGAAAGTGTTCATGTTAATCGCTAATACAAATCAGGTTGTATGGAATACGCTAGGCGTACATGTTGGTAGGGCTCCTCCAAGAGGTTTTAATAGGAGAAATAAGGTTGACTTATTTGACTAAAGCAGTAGTTATTCGTTGCATTTACTCATTCGGTTGACGTGGATAGCCAAATGAAGGTTGGGGATCGGGATGGTGCGGTGACCTACGTACAGGCTACCCACCTGAAGGGCCCGGGTTCAAATCCTGGAGGCAACAAATATTTATCAGTGGTATCCTGTTCCCTACTTGAGGTGCTTTGAGAAGAGCATGTTGACTGAGTAGGAGTCCGTCGAATAGGACGTTAAGCTGCGGACCCCTTGGCGCCTTTCGACAAGAGTTGTCTAATACTGACGCCAGGTTTCTCTCCACCCTTCCTTTCCCAACCATCCCGAATGGCGCAAATGGCCCTGTCTGTCGGTCGGTTGCCTCCCATGAAAAACTAACTAACTAATAAAGGTCATCTTCAAATATGACCTCGGAAGTACAGAATTACCAATTTCAATAATAATATAGGAATTAAAAAAGGGAAAGGCCTATTTGAAAACTCAGTGAGTATATAACGGTGGAAAAGACTTATAAACTAAGCTGATACAGCCTATGATAACCTTAATCCAACGTTGGGGTTACCAACATCTCAGTAAATTTGAAGATTGCACTGTTATTCTGGACATAACTCTTTCTAATGATTGCTAATAATGGTATTTGAAATGGACTTGACAGGATTAAGCACGAGGCCGTCTCACCTGGTGCTTTAGCCATTTAAACTACCGAGGGGTCCTCATACTCTCCAAACTTATTGGGACTTTAAAGGGATTGAAGGATCCGGGTTCAAATTCCGGTTAAGGCGGATGATTTTTAAACTATGAAATCGATGCATTTAGCATAACGTGCGTTAGCAGATGACTCCGTTTGAAGTTACAGTCTCAACATCTCCTGAAATTTCATTTAATTTGTCAATGGCAAAACATCGAAGCTTCAAGTTGGTGTTTACCTCTTGGACTACTGGGCCAGGCGCACGGCTACGAAAGCCGTACATGTATGCACGGTATTTCGTTTCAACATCTTATTCCTTAAAACTCCGAGAAGTTAAAAGTTATGGAAGATGCCTCGGAGGCTTAACTGATTAAAGCACTTTGCCGGGAATCGAAAGATCTGGGTTTGAATCCCATTTAAAATTTCCGAATCCCTATTATTCAGAAAACCCAGGGCTATAATTTAAAAATCAAACCGCTGAACACAATGATTTTTCGATAGTCGTTACTTAAGAAGATAATGCTGTCAATATGCCCCAATTATCGATGGGACGGGCAATAATGTGCCAGAAAGGACATATTGTGCTTCTTACGGCCCCTTTTTAGACTGACTATATTAAACAATATTTCCTTGAACAGTAAAGGATTTTTTACCGCAACTGTAAAAGTAAAAAAGGAGGGGAAAATTGAAACTTGGTGTGGTGATTTACGGGGAAAGTTAATCCCTTGCCAGCGATCAGACATACATTCATAGTAGTAGGATGTTCACATTTACACAAAGGGGGATTTATCTCCCAAATAAGTTTACAAGGAAGTTACTCCTATAGCCACGGGACCTTATTCGGCTACTTACACGCACAATCATTCTGGTTAGTTTGAAGCTGTTTACGGGAAAGTTTTTCCCTCGCCGGGGATCAAATCTGTTATTACTTAACCACTTACATTTTAACCAGGAAGAGATCTACTATTTTGAATGTGTGTCTGATCACTGACGAGGGATTAACTTTCTTCGTAAATCACCTCACCAATCTCCGTCAATTAAAAATCTTGACAAAAGTGTCCTACTGGAAAAAATAACTTTTTTGGGTAATTAACCAACAATAGAACGAAATTATGATTACACGCTGTAATATATGATATATGGTGACACTTCTGGCTGAAAATGGTAGAACAGGTGAACATCGTTCAAATTTAAATGGAATTAAAATATCTGGACAAAGGTGGCGTTGGTGAAAAAATGAATTTTTCTAAATATCAAGCCGTGAATTCGACGAAATCGTGATTACTTCATTATAATGTACGTCAAATAGAGTGGCGTCTGGCAGAAAATGGTAGAATTGGACTGCACGATTTAAATTTTACTTAAATTAATATAAATTGAACAAAAATAGCGTTGTGGAAATGTGAACTTTTCTGGTGATATTATAGTTATTGGGAATAGTTACTGTTATTGATAGAGAAAAAATTACATTACATGTTCTATGTTCTGAGAGAATATGTTAGAACAGGTGTGAATCGTTAAAACTATACGTGATGTTTAAAGATATGGAAAACATTTTTGTGGAAAAAATGAACTTTTTTGGTGAATTTACTATAAATGGGAAGGGTTGTGATAAATACCCGATACGTAAGTTACACGGAGGAAAATTGGTGAAAATGATGGAACCGGTGAACCTCGTTCAATTTTTTCGTGGATCTTAAAACTCTAAATGATAGCGCCTTTGGGGACAAAAAAGGACTTTCCTCGAGACAAAACGAGTAAAAGAGCGTAAATGTGATAAATAAACCAAGATATTAGTTATTTTATGCAACTTTTGGAAGAAAACTGTACAAAGAAATGAGCATCGTTTAAATTTTACGTGAATTTGAAAATTTTGATGGAAGCGGAACTTTGGAAAAAAGAACTTTTTCTGGGAATTAAATTGTTCACGGGAAAGATTTGTGACTAATACTCCATTATAAACATTTTTTAATGCAACTTCAGGAAGAAATGGTTAAACATGTGCGCTTCGTTCAAATGTATCTTGAATCTTAAAAATCTGTTCAAAAGCGGCTTTGTGGAAAATAATAATGATAAATGGCATTGCTGTACGTTATATGGTGTCAATTCTCCTAGAAATGGTAAAACAGTTGGACATCATTCAATTTCTGCATGGATTTTATACTTTGGACCGAAGCGTTTTGTGGAAAAAAGGACTTCTCTGGTGGAAGTTTTAAAATGTTTTTGGAAGACATTGTGATTAATGAACCAAAATATTCGTCATTATATTCAAATTTTGGCAATAGTTAACAGAACGAATGAGCATCGTTTAATGTTTACGTGGATCTTAAAAATCTAAATAAAAGCGGCTGTGAGAAAAAAATTGAACTTTTCTGGCGATTAAATCGTTAACTGGAAGAAGCTATTATTGATACACTAAAATATAGGTTGTATTAAGCAACTTTTGGAAGAAAAGGTTGAGTAAGTGGGCGTTGTTAAAATAATGCGTGAATTCCAACAATCTAGACAGTAGCGGCCATTTGAAAAAATTATGAACTTCTGTGGAGACAACGCTTGGAATAGGACGAAATTGAGATTAATACACCATCATGTAAGTTAGATGATGCAGCTTCTGGCAGATTATTGTAGGGCAAGAAAGCACGGCACACATTTATGCGGATTTTAAAGCCTGGACATCGGCTTTGTGGCAAAAAATCTTTTCTGTTAACTAAACCATTAATTAGATGAATTCGTTATTAAATTATAATATGGAACGTTATATGATGGCAAAAAATGGAAAAAGGTGGGCATCGTTAAAAATTTGACGTGAATTTTTGCGGTTTAGTCAAAAAATTAACTTTTATATTGACTAAACCGTTACGATTATTACACCATAATGTCAGTTTTATGATGCAAAGTTTGACATTAAATGGCATAACAGGAAAGCACCGTTCCAATTTAGGTGAATTTTAAATTTCAGAACAAAAGCGGCTCTGTGGAGTAAAATGAATTTTCCCAAGGTGAACACCGTGAATAGGATGGAGTCTAGATTTCTG
The DNA here is from genome assembly GCF_022747635.1 of Hetaerina americana. Lineage (NCBI taxonomy): Eukaryota > Metazoa > Arthropoda > Insecta > Odonata > Calopterygidae > Hetaerina > Hetaerina americana. Next base: position 5,488,872 of record NW_027286797.1, on the reverse strand, counting down.
TTAAATGTATGTATCGTTAAATTTTTGCATAGATTTTAAGAAATTGAGATTAATACACTAAAGTATTGGTTATTTTAGGCAACTTCTGGCTAAAAATAGTAGGACAGATGAGCATCATTCAAATTTCACTTGGATTTATAAAATGCGGACCAAAACAGCTTTGTAGAAATAAATGAACTCTTCTGGTGATGTAATCGTTAACTGGAAGAAATTATGACTAAAGCAACATAATTTAAGTTGTATGAGACAGCTTTGGAAGAAATGATTGAACAAATGAGCATCGCTTATATTTTCACATTAATTTGAAAAATCTGAACAAGAGCGGCATTTTGGAAAAATGATTCTTTCTGTTGGGTTCACCGTAAGTAGGATGAAGATCTTATTGTTACAAATAATATACGCTATTTGTTGATAAATAATTGGCCAAAAATAGGAGAAAAGGAAAGAGCGGTTCAAATTTTACGTAGATATTAAAAATCAGAACAAAAGCGACTTTGTGGAAAATAAAAGGACATTTCTGTTGACAAAACTGTTAAGCGGAGGAAGTTGTTATTGACGCACCATTATGTACGTTTATTGATGCAACTACTCTCAGGAAATGCCAGAAAAACAGGTGGGTATCGTTTAAATTTTTCTCGCCTTAAAATATATGGAGAAGAGCCGATTTGTGGAAAAAGTGAAATATTTGGTGACCAAACCGTAAACATGACAAAGTTAAATTGGTACATAACACTATAATATGGGTTATACAAAGTAAGTTTTGGGAGAAATTGGTATGCATGCAGGTGAGCATCAGTTCTATTTTACGTGAATTTTAAAACTCTTTAAAAAAACGACTCTTTGGAAAAGATATTTCTGGGCAATAAACCATGATTAGGACTAAGTCGTGTTTAATACAGTGTATTATGTTACGTACGTTATATGGTGTGATTCTAGCAGAAAAAATAGAAACTGTGAGCTTAATTTGAATGTAAAGAGTTTAAAAAGTCATAACAATACCGGCTTTGAGGGAAAAAATGAAGTTTTCTTCTGACTAAAGTGTTCATAGGAGTCAGTTGTGTTGATTAATAAACCATAATGTACGTTATATTATACCTATTCTGGCAAATAATGGTAGAAAAGACTTTTCTGAAGACTTATCCCATTGTAGGACGAAGTAATGTTTAAGATACTAAAACGTAAGTAATACATTTCAATATCTACCAAAAAAATGGTAGAACACGAGGGCATCGGTCAAATGTTAGGTGAAATTTAAAAATCAGGACAAAAGCTGCTTAGAGGGAAAAAATAACTTTTTGCATATTAATCCGTTATTGGGACGACACTGTATTTAAAACGACATATTTTAAAATTATTGTTGAAAATTCTGGCAGAAAATAGTAGAACTGATGACTATCGTTAAAATTTTTCGTCGCTTTTAAAAATCAGAAGGGGTTATGCAGAAAAACATTACCCTTAACAACAGAGTGAAATTGTTATTAATGCACCATAATTTTCAGTTAATATAACAAATTCTCTCAGGGAATGGTAAAAATCGTGAACTTTCTTTTTAGCAAGAGGTTTGTCAGCGTCTATTGTGCTGCTGTCTAAATTACTTTTTAGGGATTTAATGAGATAATGACCGCGGAAACCTTGCCTTCTCCCCCTGCCAGGTACGACACACAGCCGATTGGGCTGAGTCCGGCAGTTGTCAGGACTGGTATTCTTTATAATACCATCATATAAATCTTGGATATAAAAATGTAGGTGGTCTCCCATTGCCTTCCTCAATAAGGCGTTCAACGTGACACCACCACTCAATGACCTCCCAATTGGGGTCAAACGCCTTTACAGTTGCCTCACTTTACCTTCCGTCTGGCTCTTACCCCACCTTCGGCCTTTCTGGTTCGGAAGACCTTACAAAGTAAAATCAAACGAATAGTTTTGTCGTCCTCTCATTCTGTTGCCTTTCCTTTAATTGGAACAGGAGCTAACACTGATCTGACTAAGTATTCCAACCAAATTTATCCCTAATAAAACCTAAAAACTTGCCCATTAAAACTCTTCGTCTAAACTTTCCCTACGTAAATAAATTCCACGGAAATATTTTCTACCCTCATGGTCTAATATCATTTCAATTCCTTTTCTATCTCACCATCTAGTAAGCCTAGACCGAAACTTTCCTCACTTACGTCAAATTCTTCTTCTGAATAAATTTGTATTGCCTTTACCATACAGTCCTTCTATATGCCCTTCCAGCTCTCTTGGATCTTACCCAGTTTATATAATATTTTTCTTGACTTATAAATGATTTATTACAACAATTCTACCTTCTTACTACCGGACAGTTCTCACACCTTCCTTTAGAGTGCACCAATTTCACCCTTTCTCAGCTAACTTTCCCTACCCTTACACTGCGTTTTCACAATGCTTTTTTTACTTCCATTTATCACCCACCCCAGTTTATTGCTTAACTCTTTATATTTCCGCTGAGCTAACTCTGTGTTTATATATTTCCATTTCTCTCTCTCATCTACATTTTCAATCATCTCATCCAAAGGCATGGTTTCATTTGCCAATTTACTATTCCTCTAGTATTTCAATTTACTGTTCATAGATAATGACTCCACACAGTGGTCACAAATATGTATTTATTGTCGAATAGTTGTGTTTTATTTTCTATTTAATTCAGGCAACAGATTAAAATATGATAATGTTTCGTAACTGAGTGTCCTCTAAAGAAAAGATGTAGATTTGGGCTTATATCCCCATCTTCTTTTTATTTTCTTCCAGTATTTGATATTAACACTGAATGTTGTCACGCAGCTCGAGGAATTTACATAATAAATTTTGGCCCTTCATATAAGCCAGGGACCCGTTGGATTGCTGTATACGTGTCTGGAAATCGTGCCGAATATTTCGACTCCTATGGTCTTCCTCCATTGATTGAGGATATAATTATCTTTCTGGAACCTTTCACCGTGATTTCGAATAAAGTAAGATTACAAAATTACAAATCAGATCTTTGTGGGAAATATTGCTGTCTGTATACACTCTTTAAGTCCATCACTCACCAACCTATTTCCATTTTCCCATCCCTATTTCATCGCAAACCTAGTCTTAACGACTGTATTTTTGCACAGTACTTCCTCCGAGAGTTTGGTCGACATGGAAGAAAAAGAAGATGTCACCCCATGTCTCACAAGTGCAGTGCTCTGGATGACCGCGGACGCTTTAATTTAGATTGAGATAAGAGGACCTTCCGGCAGTTGGCTTCCGATGCCTAGCTGTTCCACATGGATTAGATAAACGCTGCGATACGCGCCTGCGCTGCTTTGTGTGGGGAGGTTAACCTATTGAGTGAAAAACATATTAAAAATCTACCCGTGGCGTTTTTGGAGGTGTTTCGCCCGTGGCAAGTGCACCTTTTGTTAATTAGACAACTCGGAAAATGTGACAATGAGTACAGTCTATGTTATGAACATTATAACAAGGGGCGCTTTTGCATTGATGGCCCCCCGCCCATGAAAAAGGATTGCTCTGGCTGTCTACACATATAAAAGTCGAATTGAAAGCATCATGTTCATCAGTTGAGAATGCAGAAGCCTGAGGTGAAGAAGGAGCTCTTCCACCAATCCATCATCATCGCACCCCTTGCTACGGAAATCGTTAAAGCTGGGAAAGACCAAGAACGTGTTCATCGGTTGGTTGGTTGAAAGTGGTGCTCCGCATGTTAAGATCACATCTTCGAGTAAAACTGTGACACTCAACGTCGAACAGTGGATCAGCCTAGAAAAATACGCAGCATCCGTCACGGACTATTTTGAAACATTAGTGATTCCTTCATACGTGGATTCATCTGTCCAATTTGTAAAGTATTTTGGAAAGCCTCACGTAAATTTGGGAGGTAAACATACTCGCGTAGCCTTAAACGCTTGCGATTGGAAGATACTATCAAACTCCTTCGAGCTGATAGATTCGGCCCTTGATTTGGCCACCCAAGCGGCTAATTTGGTGGTCAGTCATTTAAACGGTGTTATTCAAGCGTTAAAATATTCGGGCATCGAGAAGGTGTGCATCACTTTCGGAGACGAACAGTCCAACGTCTTGAAGGTTAGATTCCCACATAATGTCCAACCACTCTAAATTTTCACTTTTTTCCGCCACGGAGAAGGTACTAATTTTAGACTTTCAAGCATTGTTGCAGAAAAAATTGGTATGGCAAACAAATTCATGGTCAGGGAACTAGCCATTGAGACTCTGGAACATGACCGGCGTAAGTCGTGGGTGTTCCAACTTCCCCCTGACTTGGATGATAACAGTGAAAATAAGCGGGTAGAAACCAACCTCCATGGAATACCCGATGATGCGGGAGATATTCCATATGATCAACTGCAAAAAATCCTTGAAGAAAATACAAGGGCATATGACCATCTATTTGCCAAGGGAATGGAAAAATGTAACTTCCTTTCGCAAGCTTTGCATCGCAATGTATATGAACTTGAAAAATTTCTTGAGGCACCCGCTCTGAAGTCCCTTCGCCCATTAAAGTACAAGCAACCATTCAGGGGGCAGTGCACATTAGCGTGTCATGAGACGGATAAGTTCACGTGTGCTGTGAAAAACTGTTCAAAATTGAAAAAATGGATTCTGGATAATGTCCCTCCATACAAACTCATGTTAAAACTTGAAGCTGAGAAAGAATACGCTGAAGAAGAACAGGAGAGATGATTAGTGAAGGAATTGGAAATTTAACTATGTATTTGACAATGTTGCTGAATGATTGTCAATAAATTGAATTTGGAAATTTAACCATGTATTTGACAATGTTGCTGAATGATTTTCAATAAATTGAATGTCTTCAGGCTCTGAGTTTCATTGAGTTTCACCCGATGCCTCGAAATGACGTGCTTTTTGTTAATAACAATTAAATAACGCTATGAATTTGTTTAAAAATATAATATTTATTCACGAATACCCAAAATGGCGCGTTTCAGGAACGGCATACTTTTTGTTAATCACAATTAAATAATATTATTAATTTGCTTTTTACCCGGCCCCTCCCCTCTTCCCTCCCTCCCTCCCTTCCCTCCGAACCCTTCCCTCCGAACTTTAGCGCTCGCGCGGCGGGGCGTGTTCGGACTTATTTGGAACGATCCCCTTCATATACTGTATATCCAGTAAGCTAAGCAGTAAGGACCGGCGGACGGTAATAGCGCTATGGATGCAATTTGCTCCAAACCTGTGGGCTCGATTCCCCTCTGGAAGGAGCTTGAAGAGCGTATTCGAATAATAGAAGAAACGGGGGACATGATATTTGAGGAAATTTTAGAAAATGCCAAGAAAAATCCGGATCCCATTTCTATGGAAAACATTTGTATGCAATACGAATGGCATTATGAATGCGACGTTTTCCCGAAAGTGCTGGATGATGCATTAAAGCAGTTATTTATTGAAAGGTTGAAATATCTTAATAACGAAAAATTCGGTATTATTTATCGAGATATGGTTACACTGATTGCTAGTATTGCACGAAAGAAAAAAATCCTTTTCAGGACTCAATAATCACAGATCGTAAATATATAGACGCGGCGAGAATATTCTCGTACTCTTAAGGAAAATTTATTTTTTTCCAACACGATAACGTGAATAAAAAATAAATTTCTGACCCGCTCGCAGCTCACAGCCGCGCGCCGGAAACCACTAGCGGGAGATATGATACGGCGAGCGAGAACTCGCTTTGGCATGCAAATTTAATATTTGGCCAGGAGTTTCAGTTCGCGTCGCGATAGCGACTTCCCCTCCCGTCCCAGCGCGTCTCCTCTCCCCTCCTCTCCCCTCCGATCCCCCCTCCCCCCCGACCCCATCCCCCAACAATTTTATTATAACGCCATACGAATCCCATCATTCCCCGCTACTTTTTTAACACTCCAGCAGTTCTTTTGTTTAAAAAATTGAATTCTCAAATGCATACTTCGACGCTAACGCCACCTTTTAGTTGCGCTTTTTAAACTATTAAAACACTTCTATATTGTTTAAACATTTGTTTTTGGATTAGGAACCTTGGGTTTAGCCCCCTTGTTTTTCCACTACTCACATCCCAGCAAAGCAGCTATCCGAGTTTAATGGAGCATTAAAAATGGCTGAACTCTTTGGCATAAGGGAAAGACATAAGTACCACACATAATGCCACAAAAAATCAAAAATCAAATATACGTAACCCGCGGAAATTTAAAATTCGCCATACTTTTTGGACAGACCTCATACATTAGTCGTTACTGTTTGTGGGAAGAAATTCTGCACCAGAGACAAACACAGAGCCGACAAGCTAACAAGAACTCAGGGAAACAATCACTCACCCATTCAGAAGGGCCTCAATACTGGGAGAATATTACTCAAACTGAGAAAAGTTAGAAAAAACAGCGAGAGACGAGAATGTGCGTCGGATGCGCGTATTTTGGTTACAATGTAGCCCTCTTCAGCGAACTGAATGAGAAAAGGACCAGCAACAAAAGGTTGTAAGTCACTTTGTTGATATCTTGTTTTGTTGCTTATTTGCGGCCATTTATGTGAACGGGCGTTCGTGGATTGCGGAAAAAATTGAATCCGCGGAAATAAGCTATTTGAAGGGGCAGCGTTTTTCTATGAAATTCTCCGTGAAATTCTGCAAATCCTTCTTAGAAATTTTTTAATCGATTACCAATGCTAATTGCGAGGATGTTATGAAACGTACTGCGTGTTAAAAACAGTTTACTCAGTTCAAAAAGGGGCGGCAATCAGTGGAAGACGACGAGCGTTCCGGAAGACCACAAAGGTTGACTGATGACCCCACATCAATAAAGTGAACCATGTCGTTCGCGCAAATCAACTTTCAGGAAACTTGAAGAAGAGTGCCATCTCAATTAGTTCGTACTATGAAATCCTGACTGAAAAATTGAGGACGTATCCAGGTGATTGTTCCCGAAGACAACGTGCCAGCTCATTGGTCTCTCCGAACTCGGACGTTTTGAGCCAAAAACAAGACTGATGTGCTTTCCCACCCATCCTGCTCACCAGACCTAGCCCCAAGGGGCCTTTTCCAGTTCCCCAAATTAAAAACCCCGTTCAAAGGAAAAAGATTTACCAACATTCCCAGAGACAGACAAGCTGTGGGTAATGGCACAAGCTGCACAGTCGCGCGTCGCCCTTTAGCGCCTATGTTACCGCGATGGTCGATAAGATCATCCAAGCCACTCCTCCCCAGTAAGCAAGCGCACACACCACCGCCCAGAAACAGAGGTAGGGGGGCGGTGAATGGAGCAGTGCTATACCCACCCAAGTCGAGTAGCCGAAGGGTCTCAAGGCGTCGCACTCAGCTTAGACGGGCGCAATGAACGCCGGATCGCCGAACGTCGTGGCGAGGCGAGAGAATGTCAGGAGGGCCTCCATGGGAGTGTACCCAACCCGCAAAAGCGGCCGCATTTGGCTAAGAAGGAAAGTGTTGTTTCATCAAGACAATGCACAGGCTCACAAATCTGTTATTGAAATGGCCAAAATTCATGAATTGAAGTTTGAATTGCTATTTCATGCACCCTCTTCGCCAAATTTAGCCCCCTCGGATTATTTTATGTTCGCAAACTTGAAAGAATGACTCGGTGGTGAAAGATTTTCTAACCGTAAAGAAGTGATGTCGGAAGTTAATAGCTATTTTGAGGAGCAAGACAGTTCTAAAAGTCAAAGGGTATCGAACTTATTGAACATTGCTGTGAAAAGTCAATAGAGCTGAACAGAGATTATGTTGAAAAATATGAACGTTTTTTTCCCAAATTTTTGTTTTTTCTTTGTTTGGTCGGGTACTTCAGGGGCCACCCTCGTGGATGCAGATGAGTCTCTGCACAGCTGCTTCTAAACCCCAACTTTGCATTTACGTGGTAATGTCTGGTGCGTAATTCCTAGAGCAGCCCAGCAAAACTCTATGGAAACAGAATGCGTGTGGACCTATCTCGGCATCATAATCGCCCTAGCATTTCTTCGCCTCTTGCCTTCTTCCATCCCCCTCTCTCAATGGCTCGGACTGACCTTCAACCAGCACTTCGCTTTATCAGGGATGTTCTTCCCTGGAAATGTGCTGTAAGTCATACTCATGCAAGTCCTTACTATTTTCAAAATATGCAGGACAGACAATTAGATTGGAGAATACAAATATGGTAGTTACATTACATATTTTTCTCTGATCACTTCAACTCTGAAAAAAAGGAAGCCAATGCCGAATATTTTTAGATTTAGATTGTTTTTGAAGCTGGCCAGATGAATATGATATAAAAATAAGTTAAAACAAAACATCATACCTTAACACGAACATAAAATAGCGACTAAAATTTAACGGAAACTACATAATTGTTGTACAGAGTGCATATTTTCAACCCAGTTTGAACAGTAGATTGTGAATATTTATTGAAAACTATTGCCAGTTTTCACTGATTCCTCAGAAAAATTCCTCCTAGAATCGGAATTCCCAGTTCATCCCTTCCTCTTCATTATTCGTCCCTAATTTTCCTAGAGAGTATTCATTGCTTCAAACCTCTACCCAACGCTGTATACATAGAGCCCAGACCCCAAGGAATAAGTGCTGCCAAAATGGGATGTGTACAACAGGATCTTCATTGTACATTTTACGCGAATGGTCATACCGGCCACTTTCTTCTTTTGGCTGCGAGGACGCCTCTCCTCTCGTCACCCTGGAATTTCCCGCCAAATCCTCGAACCACATCCACCCCTCGCTTGATAACCTTCGCCCGGGTGGGGTGCTGGCGCCACCTCTTCTAGAGGAATCATTCGCTGCGTTAACCTATGAGCTTCTCCATAGCTTTTTTATGAGCACATATTCTGAAGGGATGCATTTCCTCTCGCCCGGGCGTAGTCAGGTAGTCTCTCCGAGCAACAATGCATTTCTCTTCTGTGTACGTGAGTAATCACCCGAAATCTCATTAAACTCGAATCAGTATTTTTAGCATCTGTTGCGCTTGGTTACTCATTTGCTTATACCAAGCGTTGAGAATTCATTTCATTTGACATTTCAATCCTTAGGAATCGTGTTATATTTAAGTAACTCCCAAACTAGGCCTCCGGAAGTCAAACATAAAATATCATCAGCTGGTATGGAACAAGGAGGTACTCCGCCCTCCACTTTCCCTCTCTTCCAAGCATTCATTTTTTGCCTCTTCCTGAGGTCATCCTGCTTAAATAGAATTATTGCGGAAATACTGTGTGCATAGGGGATCTGACGGCTTCAGGGAGGGTTCATGGCAGTAATGTGAACATTTTGGGGGAGAGTGTGTCCGATCACTCGTGGTGCAACGGCAGTGCGATACTCGCTTTCCACATCGACCGTTGGCGAAAAAGTAATATGCAGCCAGCACGCATATTCCGATGTAACAACGTTTTATGGATACCTAGAATTATCGAGATCATCGGAAAACTTCATAACACCGAATGTACGTCTGATATCATCAATATCAATATTTTTGAATGCGGACTAAATGAATAGTATGGTAGATTTCTTTGAAAGACAAAACTACGCTACGGGCGCATCATATTCATTTGTATCGCACGGACCTTTGTCACACTTTCCTCTAATCGTGCACCCAGAATATCATTTGAATAATGCTTACTGATTTCCCTGGGTTGAGCCATTGGTGTTCCAAAATTTAAGCTGGACCAAAAAATCTGTGTTCTGTTGATTTCGAAAAGGCACTTGATAGAGCGAAAGGGGAAAAAACTAGATAATTTATTGCAGAAAATAGGAATAGATTGGAGGGATGAGAGATTAAAACACAACCCACACATATCTCAGACTGCTCAGGTGCGAGTGGGGGATGGAGAGTCCGGATAGGTAGTTTTAGGGAAAGGAGTAAGGTAGGATTGCCCATTATCGCTTGTTCTGTCCAACGTATTTGTGGAGGAAATGATTAATGAGGCTTGGGAAGAATTATTGATAGGAATGAAAGTCAGCTGGAAATTCATAAAGTCAGGTTTTCTGATGACCAAGCCCTAGTTTGTGAGGGTAAAATAGAAACTTTACACTTCCACAATAAAGATTTGATATTTCACGACCATGGTTTCGATGCTGCGCATCATCATCAGGTAGCATACATCAATATTTTTTCAACTTATATAGTCTGGCTCCAAGCTAACTCCTGGCTGGAGTTAGGGAGAGGGGGTAAGTTGAGTTTTGGTGCAGCATCATTATTGGTCTAAGGGAGGGCATATATTGGAAGGTTACTGGCTCAAATTTGTGAAAGTTTATATCAATTTAATGATCATTACCTTACCTCCTCTCCTCTCCCTCACTCCCCTCTTGGAGCCAGACTATATACAGGGTCCGTACAATAAGTATCGGGACTGGTTCCAATAATAAAAAATTAATTTTAGTTATCATTACAATTAATTAATAATCTTCAAAATGCATTCCTCCTGCATCGATTCACTTAGTTCGGCGCGTCTGCCCCTCGTCAAAAGCCCGCTGGAAGTCGATTTCCGGAATACTATTGAGAGCCTTTGTCGTCGCCGCTTGAACCACCTCGATGGAGTCGAACCGATATCCTTTGAGATCCCTTTTCATTCGCGGAAACAAGAAAAAGTCAGGTGGGGCCAGGTCGGGGCTGTAGGGGGGTGAGGCAACGTTGCCACGCCGAATTTCATTCTAGCGAAATTTCCACCCGCGACAGTTTTTGTTCCTCGCTCAAGACTTTCGGCACCAGCTTCGCGCACACTTTCCTCATCGCAAGATCCTCTGTTACAATGGCGTGGACGTTTCCGACTGAAATTCCGGTCTCCTCACTGATGAGGGCGATGGTTAAACCCCTGTCAGAGTCCAAAACTTTATTTCACTTTGGCCACCTGAGCATCGGTTCGAGCGGTCGTCGGGCGTCCGACACGGTGCTCGTCTTCGACGAGCTCCCAGCCTTCCTTTAACATTTTGTACCACTCATAAACTCTTGTGCGGCTTAAGGTATCATCCCCAGAAGCCTGTTTAATGAGTCCAAGGGTCTCCGATGCGGACTTCCCGAGTTTAACGCAAAATTTCACAGCGTAGCGTTGCTCGACGGTGCGCTCCATGCTGGCGCGACGACACCACAAATAATACACGTCACAAAAATCCACCTCCTGTCTCAACGCATGCCCGGAGGTGACTGAGCTTAAGTGCTCCTGAGTGGTGGGGGACCACTCTACCGAGCCGACCGGTCGGATCCCCATCCACCGCTCCGTTGAGGCTACAGCGAACCAGTCATGATACTTATTGTACGGGCCCTGTAATTTGAAAACATGTTGATGATTGTTACCTGATGATGATGCGCAGCATCGAAACCATGGTCGTAAAATATCAAATCTTAATTGTGGAATAGTAAAGTTCCTTTTTTACCCTCCTAATGAAGGAATTCCACAAAGTTAAGCCTGAAACTGTTATGTTTATCAGGCTCTAGTTTGTCAGTCAGCCAAGGGATTGCAAGCATTGCTGAGTAAATTAGAAATTTAGTTTGAAAGATATGGGATGAGAATCAATACAAATTAAAACATAGTTTGTGCAGTTTTCCTGAAAGAGAAAGGCTAAGTTAAACGTTAAAATAAGAGGCCAAAACCTAGAGCAGATGGACCAAAATGGTCAAAATAGTACAGACATAAGGAGAAGAACTGCATTAGGCAAAGGAGATTTCATAAGAAGGAGAGAATGCATTACAAGAACATTGAGTAAGGTTGTTGAGAAAAGGCTCATCAAAACTTTGATATGGAGCGTAGTTACGTAGAAGTGCGTCACTACGTACTTGTACAGTTTGGAAACGTTACTAAAGCAGAATGATAGGCATAGATTGGAGTATTTTAAAATGTGGTTGTGGAGAAGGATGGAGACGATTAAGTGGACGTAAAGTAAAGCAAATAAAGAGGTGCTGGGTATGGTGGGGGAGAAGAGGGTATTGCTGTGAGAATTCCTAAGGAGACAGAAAAAATAGGTGCAAAGCATATTGATTAGCAATGGGACATTGAAGACAGTGATAGAGGAGAGAATGTAAGGAAAACGAGAAGGTGCAGAAATAGGATAGGGATGTTGGACAGAATGAAGGGAGGAAGTAAGTTGGTGGAGTTGAAGAGGGACTTGATCGTAGATAAGTGTGTTGGGTTGTTTTTTGTAAAGAGTGACAAGATGTTTGCTTGGTAGTTGTGTCCATCCAAAACCTACCTTAACAGGTAGATTAGCTATAATAATAATGATGGAACAGGCCTACCTGTGTAAGAGGCCAAGCATATTTTAAATAAAAAGTGTTTCCTCACTAAACTGCAACATCTGTTGCCTAGGTCTGTGGTATACCTCCGCTTCAATTTATTTGTCATCAAATTCTAGCTCCAACAGATTCAGGCGAGATGTAGTGGAAGTTCATCATTATGAGAAAAATAAAATTTGCACTTCTCCACAGATTTATTTACTACAGTTGTAACTAAAATCTTTGATAGTGGACTGTGAAGTCACCCTGAATGGGGAACGTGCAGGCATTAAACAAGATGTTGCCGATATAATCACCTCCCATCTTGACAACCGAGACCCTTCCCACCTCGAGAAAGTGAACCTACAATATAACAATGTGTTAAGATCCATCAAGCAGGGAAGAGAAAAAGAAAACCTGATCATCTCTGATGCAGGTAAAAGGAATAGCATGGTAATCTTAAACAAATCTTTTTATATTGAAAATTATGGCAATGTTTTGACAGATAACTCCTTTGTGATCCTCCTCCGTGGCCCAACTGGTAGGTTCCAAAAAAGTCTAAAAGTATCTTTATCCACATGCTCAATTGTTCTCAGAAAATGAAAAGAAGAAACTATTACAAATATATCCTCTACCTCCTAGATTTTATGGCCTCCTGAAAATTCATTAGGATGGAACACCTGTTTGCCCATTGGTATCATGCATAGGCTCACCATCATACAAATTAGCCTCCAAACTGAATACCATCTTTAGACAATCGACTAGATTTTCAGCAAAATATAGTGTTAAGAATTCCATCACTTAACACAATCTTCACCATCTCTCTTTGCCTCCCAGCTCCAAACTAGTTTCCTTTGATGTAAAAAATTTATTTACTTCAGTGAGCATTAAGACTCTTCTACTCACCAAGGATTTACTGAGAGACTCCAACGTGGACCGTGTTTACAAAAGAACTCCCCCTGCTCATTGAACTGTGTTAGTTTCACCTTATAGTTTCTTCCTTGGGTCAGGTACTTCTGGGACCAACCTCGTAAAAGAACATGACGATGCTGGAGGACTTTTGATGAAACATCACTCCTAGCCAAGCATCTATGAGTACTACAATCATCGCACGAGAATGTCAATTAGATATGTGTGCCTCCACCATGAGTAATAAACATCGATCAACAATAAACAAAATACCACTGCATTTCAGGTTTTCGATGAGTATCAATGCTGATCTAGCATAGCCAGCCACATTCTTCCTAAATTAATGAACAAGCCTTTAAAACCTCTTACCTCCTTATTCCCTTAAATTCTAAAAGCATGTTATCCAATCCCAAAGCCTTCTTTCAGTTTTTATCCATTAAAGCCTTCTCCTACATCACAGTCAAGTATTCCTGGCCTTGAGCTGCCTGTCCCCATTGGCTTCATATTCCGAGTCTACATCCAAATTCCCTGGGTCTATTTCTTTACCATATACCTCCTTTATATATTCTTTCCTTCTTGTTAGAATCACCTCTGCTTTGATTTCATCACTAACAGTGCAAATAAAATGTCTTTCCAGAGTCCTTCACCAACAACATTTCAACCAATTCCCACGTTCACCATCCTTTTGCTCTATTATTTTATCACCTCAGATTGATATTTAGCCACTTGTACATTCTACTCCATAATTCTGTATTCACGCTATTCCATTTCCTACTCTCATCCATCTTCCTCATCATATCTCCAGCAATCCAAACCCTTTTTCTATTTACCACTCAATTGTTTCCTTCACCTCTTTCTATATCCTATTCACTTGAGAGATTCCATTCTCCTTTCTCCTGCTGTACACACCTCCCCTTACCCTTTTCCACAATTTTTTTGTCTCCTCGTACTCCTTCCTTTTCACCTAGGGTAAGTCTTTCACACTCAGACTCCTTCCCTTCCTCATTCTCTAAAAGTTAACAGTAAACTTCACGAGCAATGAATCGTAAGACCAATCAGTATCTTTTCCAGGGTATCTAAGAGTTGATGATTTTTTCATAAACCTAAGGCTAACCATACCATGTATTCTCTCACTGATATCTCGATGTTCACATACATTTACTGTGGCACATAAGCCAAGTGTTAGTAATAAGTAGCTTAATTTGTCCACAAAATTCTCCCTGTAGTTATTCCTTTCTCCTAAACCATACCTTCCTACCTTACGCCCATCTCTCATGGCCGGCTGCATTCCAGTCCCCCATTTTCATGAAGTATTTTCATACCTGCGCATTTGCCATAATGTCATTTAATTGATCATATACACCGCCTACCTCTGAATCCCCACCAAGATTCCCACCAGATTGAGGAGGTCTACTCCTATTTCCACCGGTAATATTATGTCAGTCACCTGTTCCATGCTCACCGCCCATCCTCCCAGTTTCCTATCGATTGTAATGGACACCTCATATGGACACTCCACTAAATATGTATCACTATTTAAATATATTTCCAAAATCCATGCTATCTTCCCATTTCTTCTCTCTTGGGCTAATGTGTATATTTCCCCCACCTCTCGCTCGAAGCTTTCCAACTACCCTGCCCTCAGCATCCTCCAAACATTCCAAAACCAGATTTCCACAGTAGTCTTCCCTTCCGTGCCTTCTCATTTGCTGCAGTCTGCTTGGCTGTGCGAGGATTTCGTGCGATGAAGACTGCTGACGTATCACACCTCCCTCACTGCTGGGAAATGACAATCGGCCTGTGGGCCAAGTACATAGCTGCCAGGCCTAATTACCACTTGTGGTTCCATCATACTTTCTTGGAATAGTTAATTGAGGAGCCCATTGCCTTCCTCAATAGTGTTTTTAGCATGACACCATCACCCACGTGCACGCCACTGGACCAGAAGCCTTAACAAGCCGCCTTACTACAGGGCAGATGCTGCCAAGATTACCCTTTTCCTGCTCCCACCCTTGGAATTATCTGGCATAGGTGACTTCACATGGATCCATCATTGTATCTCCTGACAGTTAAGCTCCATCGGTCACCTAAGATCTTCCACTAAGTGTAGGTTACAGTTCAAAGGGAAGGATGGATATTATAAATAAATTACACGTGCAAAAAAGTGGTACAGTCACCATTAAAATTATGTTCTATTTATTTAGTCTTAAAAGATTGGGATACTCTGCTCAACTTCAAAAGATGTTTGATCGCAAAACATGAATAGTACTTGTGTCCGTCAAAACAATGAGACCCGTGGATTCAATGTCCTTATAATGGTTTGAACTTCCCAAGCATTGCCCACCTCTCCCTCTCCGGCACTGTTCAAGCTTCAGATTGATGCATTCTTACTTATCATTATGATGCATCCAAAATTCATCATTCATTCCAGTCCCAGCAATGGCAGCATTGAACACCCCTTGCAAACAAGTGGGATAAGGTAGACAAGAACCTATCAATTCCTTTCACATCGACTTAATTTAAAAAATAGTTTTCTTTCTATTGGTAGTCAATGGCAACCGCACTGAATTAATGATGATTAAATTTATCTTCCACTGCCTAAACAGATACTTGAAGACATGTTTTATTTTAAAAATCTTAAGGCTGATAATGGATAAAATCCCTTTTCCAGAGGCTATCCCTATTGATAAGAGTGGGGTCTATACAATAGTTTGCATTTGGAATTACCTTTCTATTCTAATCTGTTACCTTCTACGATAAGCAGGAATAGCTATGTTATACATTCTAACTAACTAAATGTACACAAGCTACTTCAAAAATTAGTAATAATTTTCCAATTAGCTACAACTATACATATACTCCATTGAAAGGAAAACTTAATGTGAAAATTTCAAGTTATTTTCTTAGTTGAGAGCTTAATTTTCCAGTGAAAAATTGGCACCTAAAGATATGCCTACGTTTATACCTATACCATTAAAAAAATATTCATAGGCATGCAATCAGTGAACTATAAATGATGTGTCCTTTTGTATTAAACGTGACTATGCAACACATGACTAATGAACACCACCACACCCAAATAAAGAAATTCATTTCATCACCTCTTTCGGAAGTCTTACAGGAGAAAATCAAATCCAACCCTCATTCTTTTTTAAAACAGCACCCTGATCATACCAAAATTTGCATCATGAGAGGCTAATAATTTTACGCCAAATTTCACAGAAGTCTGCCTGCACATTCAAATTTGAGCAAACAATTTATTTCAGCTTATTCATTACAGAAAAATTGTCTATATTCACACAATTTGAAATATTTATCAAAATAACAATCCTTCCAATTTTAAATACTTCATCTGTGAAATAGCAATTTTATTGTCACTAACAGTTTCAATATATGATTTGATCGAAAGCAGCATTTAACACTACACTTCAAATAGGATACAAAATACCCTGCTTTCTTAGATTCTAACAAATCTAGTTGGACCATGTTCAGTAGCATAAGTTTAGCTGCTGATTTTTTACAAGAATAAATGTCTATTAAAATGACAGAAAGTATTCCATGGATTTTTCAACGATCTAACACTTCTGTCTTTAATCACAGAAATTTTTCTGCAAATGTAAACAATCTACAAAATCCCTTGACAACAATGTGGCACTCTCATTCAAGCACCTCATCTTGCTCACTCAAACAACAGCATGTTTAGACAGCAAAGAATTATGTAACATGCATTTAGTCAACACACACACAGCACAAAATGCATTGGGTAATATTCACATAGTTCACAGTTTCAGTAACAAATGCACACATCCCATTCACAAACAAAAATAATTCACTTCATCCATTAACTACAAACATGATCAGTAAGTAAAACAGCTTGCAACCTCTCAATTTCAGTCAGTTTCACCTGACAAAATCCATCTCCACACCTTCAATTTAAAGTGGAATCATCTGGAGGTTAGAAATTTACACATTGCTTATGAACTAATCAACTTAACAAAAAGTTGTACGAGAAATCACAATTTTCAAATGAGAGCAGTGGGGTTTAAGTATATGCATTATATATATATATATATATACACATGCATGTGTGTGTATATATATATATGTAACACATATATATATATATATATATATATATATATATATATATATATATATATATATATATATATATATATATATGTATGTATATGTATATACATGTATTGTATGTATATATGTATATATATGTATATATATATATATATGTATATATATATATATATATATATATATATATATATATACACACATTTATTGAAAATGATTCCTGACTGTGTAATTGCATAAGTTGGCTATAGATTACGATGATCAGACCCAAATTGGAATTGAAAAACTGCAAGTAATATTACAAGCCAGAGAGTTCAACTTTAGATATAAATAAAACCTTACCTGTATCAGCTGGGCATGAGCCAAATTGACTGGCTCTTAAAAGAAATGAGGTTGCATAAAAATTTTTGAAAGTTAGCTATCCACCTGAAGACTAAGTACTCAATTCTAGAGACTAAATGACTAAATCCAGCACTACACTTAAAATTCTCGAGGAAATAGCCAAACCTATTATACCATTTACACTCAATGATATCTTTCTCACTCATTTACAAAACACAATACAATGGGTATGCTATAACTAACTCAATGGATTTTGTAAAACTGCTGACATAAAACCTACTAAGAATAATAAATATAATTAAAGAAATTATATCATATATGGAATAATAATATGAACATAATTACAAGCAAACATTTGATAATTACATCTTGCAGTATCGACAAGTTCAAATAGAACTGGTCATTTTTAAAATTTTAAATTAATAAAACTACATAATTGATTTAAGTGAACATTCAAATCATAACACTAAGTTTGCACTACCAATAGTAGTCACACCAGGATACATGCTCAGCCATATGACATCGTTAAAGGAATGTAAAACTGAACAAATTAATTTAGTATTCACCATTTCCAAGCACTCAGAAATTTTCTATTACTATTTCAGTACTGATCACCGATACTCCAACTTATAAATGCACATGAAAACGGGAGGCTGGCAGTTCATAATCAAATTGCTAAATAGTAATCTATGAATTTGGTACAACCCGTTTTATTACATTAAAATGTTGAGAATACCAATTTATATGAATTCTAATAAGAATTATACCACCTTATTCAAGAAATATAAATTTCACATAGCAACCTAAGAAACTTCATTTAACAACGTACAATGTTCAATTTGTTTCATTTCCAAATAACGTTATCATACAACAAAACTAGGCTTCACAAAAGCTGTTAAGTTCAATCCTCCATTCAATTAGGAAACAATTACTCAAGTGGAGCACTATGCACTATTCCTGTGGAAGTTTTGTACACATTAGCACTAATTGATTCAAAGTTCCCCACGTAAACCTTATTCTAATCACTTTGTTTCCATAAACCATTTCCCATCAATGGTAAAAATTATGGGAAACAAAATTCTTACTACAAAATATTAAGAAAAATCAATGCGAAAAAGAGTAAAATCAAGGCCACATGATTGTAATTATGAACTTTGATGAGGGAAGTGTAAAAGCAATCCAATTGAAAGAGGATCTTTTCCTTTATCCAACATGAAAGCTATTCAGACCAAGACATACACAGCCTTCCTGAGAAAAACGGAGTCTCTGAAAGATGATAAAAACTATCACCATACATACATGTGAAAACATTTTCAAAAATTACAAGATGGAAATTAAGGGTGCTTTAAGTAACATACTCCTTCAGCATTAATACTTATGGTAAATTTAGCATTGTTTATACAGTATTTACTACTCCTTTTAAAACCATTCCATGAAATAAAATACAGTATGCATTTACAATGTATACCATGACAATGAATATTCCTACCATACACATAGAGAAATTTTTTCTTGTCATTCACCATGGTAAATACGTTGGGAACCACTAAACATAACCTGCCGCCTTAGCCTACCTTATGTGCATTTGGTCTATTCTCAAATATTACAATAAAGTCCCTGCAAAAGGCTTAGTCGATTCCACCTTTAATTTTCTTCACACTCATTCCTATGACTATAAAGTAAATAAATACTTCTGGTGTTATTTATTAGCACTCTTAATTAATGATTGCATCACAAGTCACCATTTTATGTATTTTATGTTACACAGGAAGACCATTGCAGAATCTATTTTAGCAAAAGGCTTAAGTGATGATGTTCACATAGTATTTACACATAATTAACACAACAAAAGTGAAATGATAACTTATGAATAATTGTTGCATACTTTGCACATTTTTAGACAGAAAGACTAAGAAAATACATTATTACCATAACAAATTGGCTGACAAATTGAAACTGCTCAACATCTCAAATAGTATGAATTAATTTTTACTATTTCAACATAAATGCTCATTATAGCAAACTACATGAAGGCTTTATTTAAAGTATACATGGTACATAGCTGCCAAAGTCCGGGTCAAAAGTTACTGAAATAAGACATTTTGAAGAGATAGACAGCTATGCTTGGAGTCAGGGAATCTTAGTAAATCCTATTGGCCTCAATTTCAGCAATGATTTATCAGACATTACACGAGAACTCAAAAGCAAAGCTCAATTCAATAAATGTGCTAACATAATAGGGGCAAGTAGAAAAATGACCTTGCAAGGCCTTCAGCAAGTAAGTATAAACAAGTGGGAGAAGTATTTGAAAGAGCATCCAAATATTTTTTTTGGGAAATATTTCTCATATGAAGTCACAGACACTTCACTTAAATGACATTCTCAACTCTCTTCACTACATCAAGTTATCTCCACCCAAACTTGAAGCCAAATACTATTTCATAAATGAGAGGAACATTTTTGATCAAACTACTGAAATGTTTACGAAAACTGTACCATATTATTGGCCTTTAAATGGTTACGAATAACTTTGAGCCCTCTTTATTTAAGTTACTTACATTTTATTTCTGATGCAAGTTTTAAAAAGAACCTTTTCAAATTCTGTAGTTTATTCAAACAATAACTTCAGTATTTCAGTTAAAAGGTTATAGTCATCCGGAGAAGTGGATAACATAACACTCTAATAAAGAACCTAAATTGTTCCATTTAACACTGTGCATTTAACAACAATTTGGTACTTTTACCATCAACACAAAACGAAATTTTATGTGGTTGTTTCTTGAATACATTTTTGGAGTCAGATAATACAATCTAAGCAATTAGTCAATTAAGGTCTCCTTAGAAATTGTAATGCATAAGGTCCCACAGTGAAGGAAAGCCATCAAGAGAACACAAGGATTTATTTTGCAATCCAGATTGCATCATGGTTGGTCCTTAAGTGCAATGATTTGAAGCACAACTAAGAAGACGTGAAGCTCCTAACTGCACAATGCCCTCATGCCATCTAGAGAGAGCAGCCCCACGCTGAATGCAATACAAATGACTTCACGTGATGATGAACAACCTAACCTTATTTATTTAGCCTATTTATTTCACATTAATCCAAAAATAACACTACGGCCTTTAAACAATGGTATCACAATTTGACAATTACATACACCCAAGCACCAGGTGTAGTTAAACCCACCTAGGTGGGAATCGATCCCGGGACCTCTGGGTTGGCAGGCGAGAGAGTTAGCCCGCCACCACCGGGGCGGGCAAAACTTGAACTTAACAGACTTTTCATTAAATCATCACTCCTAAATTCGATTTTTCAAATGTAACTTAAAAAATTTCAACCAAGTTTGTCTCCCTAAGACATGTCCAGGTCCAAATTGTTTGCCATTGCCAAAAATCATCACAAGTTAGGATTAAGGCTCTGGGGGCGTACGGGTGGGAGGAACAGGGATCAAGTGGACACCATGAATGTACTTCAAGGATATTGAGAGTCCTGGGGCCAGTGTTCCTTGGGCGGGGAGGCTTCATGCGGATAAAATCAAGTTACAGCCTCTGGAGAGAGAAAAATTATACACACACTAATATAATCCAAAAATGATGAAATTTTACCTCCTACTGCTACCATTCACTTCATTTTGTTTAAATAATTTGCCTTAAACAAGAAAAAAGGGCTCAAATTGATTTCATCGCAGCTTAAGGATAAAACTCAAGTATATTTATAAAGAAAAATAAACTCCATGAGGAAGCACCGGTGCAATATCACACAGATTATTTCGAGCCCAAGGCACTCCTGTACTACAGTCATGATTTTTAGCAACATTTTTCCCTGTATGACTTTGGGTGCAAGATGTTGACAGAAGAGGGAAATGTGGGGAGGGGAGGGGCAGAAAAGGAACGTGACGTAGTACAATCACAGCACTCAAATCACAGACAAATCTGGCCTACTGAAGCATATCCATTGAAATGAGAGAAATAATTTGCATTTGCCTAAAAGGGGCTTTATGAAGTGAGAGGTGGTGTAGTCACTAGACAGCCTTTAGACAAGGTAATTGTGGTTGAACACCTAGAAGACCAAGCAAAAAAAATTATTAAGAAAGTCATAGAAACAATTTTTTTGCCGGTAACTAGCTTAATGACAACCATGATGTCACTTGTCAATGGCAATTAACAAATGTTACGTACTGAGGAAGCATGAAGTCAGTTTCCTAGCCCTCATATTCTTTGTACAAGTAAATTTACAATGTATGGTTAACAATCACTTGTCTAACAAAATATTTTCACTTCAAATGGGTGAGTACATTGGTATCACAAACCTGTAATACACATGTACTGTAACATAAGGACAGAAACCCACACACCCACCTCCTAGAGCTGTGATCAAGGTATGTTAAGTGGAAATAAAACATGAAGTTGCCCAAGTTTAAAATCTATACTAATAAAAATTAGATATATGTATTTAAAATACTGAGTTTTTTGGGCTAGATAGAGAGTATTTACCCAGCAAACACTTCCTTTCGAAAGCTAAAATTGGACCTTTTGGGTGTGAATTTTTGATGACTTGATGTACCATGTAAACTTAACAATAAAGCGACTACCCGATAGATTTTAAGCACACAAAGAAGAAGACAACTGTACACATCCCAAATAAAATACCAAACAAAAGAGACTAGAACACTGATCGAATCCTAACAATGAGCATAATCAACATTTGCCCTCAGGACTGGTTGAGTACAAAAACCACTGAATAATACTGCTATAGTCTAGTGTTATATATTCCTCGATTTCAAAAACCAAATTTCTTAAAAAATTTCTAATTATTAAAAATTTATACAAAATAAGCACCTGAACTATGCATGTACCAATCTTTACTTTAGGTTTGTTTGTATATCAAGGATATATAAAAACATTTTGGTACCTTTGTAGTAAAAAGTTACCACATTATTCTGTACATTGATCGGCTGTAAATGCACTTAATCGATGTATATTAAAGACTGATTAACTTTTAACGGCTGGAGAACAGAATTACAATGGAAAAATAGTAACATTTCCTTAATTTTTAAGTCATATTGGGCTAAACAACCCTTCAACTAGAGGTGAAAATTTGGTGACAGTTTTTGCACTATTTCCTGGACATGAAATTTCTCACAAAAGAAATTTCTAAATACCAGAGGTGCTTGCAATTGTGGTTAACTGCAGTATCTATCACACACGCCTTCACTTTAAAATTTCCAACAATTCTATGAATCCAGTTTCACTCTTCTTATGCACATTAGAAAAATTCACTTCAGGCATCGGTACAATCAAACACAATAATAGCAATTACTAGACATATCATTCGTGAAAATAAATAAATTTAGCATTTTTTGAGAATTCTAGCATGCACGAATCCCTAGTGAAATTATTTTCAATTTTTAATTTTGACTGTGGACTTCAAAACAAAATTCCATTATTGTGAGAACAGTGAACTAATACTTCCCCCTCACATAACACGCTCGAGGAGAGAGGGACAAGAATGAACTGACTCTACCTCACCCACCTCCATCACAAGATGTTCCAAAACCACATTTGTACAGATACTGCACCAGAAGAATTATCATGGACATAGCTGATCCATGGTGCTGGAGCATCTCTGGTAAAATGCAGGAGAAAGACAAAAGCTCTACAACTTGTTCATTTTGCCCAAGTTTCCAGTGCTATCATCAGTGCATCTTCTGTGCCACATTCTTAAATTTTTAACAAACTATGATTGAAAAGAGGCTCCTTTTTAAGGATGAACAATTTTTCTGTACATCTGATCAAACAGGCTGAATTTTTAGTTATATTTAAAGCAGATAGATTTAGCAGTATGATATATATTAAGATATTTCTCAGATTGTTTACCCTGCCAAAGAACAACTATGTCCATAATACACCCTAGTTTCAATATATTCATTGCGCAAACCATCACTTGTTAATGTAGGCTCACGCGAAATCATTTCATTCCACATCGACTCAGGACTCATTAAATACAATATGTCATTGAATCCTTGTCTCATTCAAACCATATTAAAAAATGAAATTACCATTATTCCAGCAGAGTAACTTGTCTCCATCCATCTTAAACCAACCAGTAACTTGTGAAAAATATGATCAAGGGCATTTACCACACGCATGATTACTATTAAGCCATAACCTCGTATCATAACAATACCTTTACTTTTAACAAAAACAATGTATAGGTGCCATTTCACCAGAACCATTGATTCCACCACATCACATGATCTATCATACAATATTGAATGGTAGTTGAACTTACTTCAATGCCTCAGGTCCTTCTCAGCACTAAAACATTGGTAGTACTGGCTTCACTACATAATACAGACAAATTAATTTACTTTATAAAATTACATATGAAATTAATCTCTCTTTATGTACAATGACTCTTGAGGTGTCAGTTCATTTACAGACAACTCATAAAGATGAGTATATTATACAACAATATATTATATTAATTTAATATCTTGTTTCCCTACAACGGTATATTGGAGGACTTTTTAGGCACAATGTACTCTTATCAACTCTTCAACAAGTTAGCACTCTTGCACGATACCCATGCAAACAACATTCTCACTCTCACTGCACTGGCATTCGTTTTGAAGTCACTGACTTGACTCCTCAGTCTCTTCATTTTTAAAAGTCCTTCCTCCACTATTATTGGGACTACCTGTAAAATTATTTCCAACATTAGGACAACTATGTCAATTAGCACTTCCTCATTAACAAATTCCATCTAAAATTTATACCAAGGGTCATTGGTGTATTCATGGTTTCATTAATTTCATGAGCTTCATTTAAAAACTAGGCAAGCAAGGTTTTAAATGTTTTTTAACAGAAAAGGTTTTTGGTTGTGACGAGATGGAGCTCTTCTAGAAGAAGATGCCAAAGTAAACCTATATTTGTACTCATAACAGTAAAAGAGAAAGCATTGCCCGGCCATTACCCAATGAAAGCCTGTCTCACGCTGCTACGTTGCACAAATGCAAGCAGCCATTTGAAAATTAAACCCATTCTTGCACACCATTTCAGAAACTCAATTAGCATTCAAGAAGTGTTTAGTCCAAAACAGCAGGCTAAATGTGATGTGGAGGTCACGGGATCCTGTTACAGCATACCATGAGGACGAGGCATCGCCCTAATAGGTGAGGAGGCACTGGGGACGCACACCAGAAATTTTAAAACCATATTGCAGAGTTGCATTTTTTTTAATTTTTGAGCATTGGCAAAAAAAATCTCTACACAGCTATCTGGCAAAAAGGAATTAGGTACGTATCACAAATAATAAACTATTTATTTAGATTCTTTTTTGCTTTCACAAATCAAATTTGTATTCCCAGTTGCTTCATTCTATGAAAGAAGAAAACATGAAGATGATCGGTGATTCTAAGCAATGCACATATAATTTTCTTAGAATAAACCTTGCACATAATTTATTCTTCAGCATGGAACCTATTATCGCATTTTGCATTTATTGCATGCAAAAAGTTGTTTCACTAAAGGAGTGTTTTCCTTCCCGAGAAAGATTGCAGAATGAGTTATGCTAGCTGTATGAGGTTCCACTGTATACAGATATATTACAGCTTAAGCTTCAAAATGAGCTTTTATTTTTGTTTAGCTTGAACATACATATTTTATATATTATGGTAAAGAATACTTATTTTAAAATTTCCACTTTTTGATTTATACTAACTACTAAAGAAATAGTTTATTCATGAAGGTATCAGTTAAATTATGTCATGATTAGCCAAAGATATAGGAACAGCGTGATCAATTATCACAGTTTCCAGAAAAATTCGGAAAGAAAATAGCAGTAATTTTTATGAAATGTTCAAAATCAAAAATTGGAAAAAATGAGTCCATTCATTACAACAATGAATGAAGAAGAGGTGAAGTTGCAATATGAGAAGTGGGCTCAATATGAAAACTACTATGGTAATGGGAAAAGTTATTCAAATAATAGTATTCAAATTTGTTTTCCAAAAAAATATACCTTATGGTCCATGACATTGTTTTTTGCCAAGTGAGGACATCTTCAGGAGTGCATTTCTATATGAGTACTCACACTTAAAACCCTTACATCGTATAGTGTGCGATGGAAAGAGGTTATTGAGTGTGCTATAGGAAATGGGTTACAGGACAAACATTATCCATAAAATAACTAGAGGGATGCAATACAAAATTAATTGAAAATTTCACTTTGAAATGAAATATATGTAAAGCTGAAGATGTTGCAATTCAATAAAACTCAGTTCTTGAACAATTAAGTAAATATGTGAAACAAGGTCATGTATTTCAATATCAAGGAATCCTACTTAGTCATGCCTGTTACCAATGATATACATTTTAAGAAACAGAAGGGACACAAAAATAATTAAAAATCAAATTGCATCATTTTATTTGCCCATTCCAACCCTTTCCATTGCATATTACACCTCACTTACACATACACAGGCTGGTCAATTAATTTATGATGGCGGAAATACTAAAATCACTAAATAATAACCACAGCTGCATCTCTGAACCACAACATAACCTTTATCCATGCAACTTATATCACCAAAACATCAGATTTCACCATTGGCATATTACTGCATTTACCCATCAATAATGTGTTCATTATCAAAACAAAAATGTTCAGATTATTGTGAAAAATGACAATGTGCATTATGTAATGAAAATTGAAAAAATCCTAGCATTTGCAAGCCTATGTTCACAATAATTTGAAGAAGAGTCTCGCAAAAATAAATTGGTCTGGAAGCATGCCTTTCTAATTGCATTCCATTTCACACAGATCCACTACTGGTACAGTTATTTCATAGATCTCATGGATCCATGAGAAAAAGAAGCATATAATTTCTATACTTCATTTATTCCAATAACGAGTTCTTCTTTATTGTAATACGGAGTTCTTCTTCATTCTAATACTTAGTATTTCACGTATACGTAGAGCACGTCATATTATATACACGCGTGCATAAATATATTATAGGATAGGTAGATCACTCGAATCCAAGGAATTTGTCACCTGATTCACCATTAAGTGCATCTATTATCTCTTCAGGTACATCACTGAGTACCCTTTCCGAAGTTAACTCTTCCTCATCTTCTGGCACTGCCATTGAAATATTGCCTAAAGCTTTTTCAAATCCATTTTTTACCCAAGTCGCTCTGACACCCTGATGACTTTCCAGGATCCACCGGCTTAGTTCTTCATTAGACACTCTTCTAATCCTTCCCTATTCTGTGCAGTCTTTCATAACAGGCATCATCCACTTTTCATAACTAGAACGTAACTTTGTTTTAAAAGATTTATTAATGGATAACTCCTGGCAGCCTCACGATTTCCTTTTTCTTTCGCAAAATTGATGACTTATAGCTTAAACATAGCCGTAGACGATTTTCTTCTCCATGGGTAATTTTCTTGAGAAAATTCTAAATTACACAAGCTTAACTCATTTCAGGTTTGAAACAATCACCAAGTAGCCAGCACTTTCACAGAACTTGGAGGGTGTCTAGAACAGTGAGCGCCATTACTAACAAAGCAAAGTTAAGCAAACAAAACAAGAAAATGCCATTTCATTCATTCTGTCATTTTTTTATACTTGATTTGCTGAAAGTTACTTTACATAGCAAATAAAAGGGCACACAAACCTATGTCTCGTTTCAACATACGGATCAATCTTCTGTATACTTACGGTTGGTTTAGCCAAAGGCAATTATGGTTCCATGCATTCATTGATAGCTACCATCTTTAAGTGTATGGATAGAGACGTATTTCTACACACAATATATTATACATTGACATAAGAAAATTATTATATATATATTGTGTAATTGAAATGCATACTGCATATGTGTGTGTGTGTGTATATATATATATATATATATTTTTTTTTTTTTTAAGTAGTCTACCGGTTAAGGTAGGTTTTTGGACTGACACAACTACCAAACAAATATTTTATTACTCCTAACAAAACACAAAATCAATCATCCTACTCTATATCAGGTCCCTCTTCATCTCTGAGTACTTCCTTCCTCCCTTCATCCCGTCCAACAACCCTATCCTGTTCCTTCCCTTTCCTCTTTTGCCCAACATTCTACCCTCTATCACAGTCTTCAACATCCCACTGCCGGTCAACACCCCCTTCATCCACTTTTCCTGCCTCCATAGGATTGCTCCCAACAAACCCCTCTCTTCGCCCACCATACCAAGTACTTCCTCATTTGTTTTCTTCTCTGTCCATTTCACCTTCTCCATTCTTCTCCAC
Organism: Hetaerina americana; assembly: GCF_022747635.1. NCBI lineage: Eukaryota > Metazoa > Arthropoda > Insecta > Odonata > Calopterygidae > Hetaerina > Hetaerina americana. Next base: position 5,461,016 of record NW_027286797.1, on the reverse strand, counting down.
ACCCACATTTCAAAAGCCTCCAGTCTACGTCTATCCTCCTGCTTCAATGACCACGTTTCCGCTCCGTACATAGCTACGCTCCATATCAAAGTTTTTACGAGTCTTTTCTTAACATCCTTACTCAAAGTCCCTGTCATCAACTCCCTCCTCCTTGTGAAAGCCTCTTTGCCTAGCGCAATTCTTCTCCTTACGTCCCTACTACTTTGACCGTGTTGGTCCAAAACACTACCGAGATACGTAAACTGTTCTACCTGCTCTAGCTTTTGCCCTCCTATTTTAATGTTAAGCTTGGCCTTTTTCTTTCTAGAAAATCGCATAACCTTTGTTTTATTAATATTGATTCTCATCCCATACCTGTCGCACTGAATTTTCAATTCACTAAGCAATGCTTGCAGCCCCTTGGCGGACTGACAAACTAAAGCTTGGTCATCAGCAAACCTAACTGATTTTACGAATTCCCCGCCCACTTTCATTCCTACCTCGAGTTCTTCCCATGCCTCTTTGATCATTTCTTCTGCGTACAGGTTGAACAGCAACGGTGATAATGGGCAACCCTGCCTTACACCCCTTCCTAACACTGCCCATCCTGACTCCCCGTTTCCCCCCCTCACCTGAGCAGTCTGAGACATGTACAGGTTGCGGATTAGCCTCCTTTCCCTCCAATCTATTCCTATTTTCTGCAATATACTCATTAGTTTTTCCCAATTTACTCTATCAAATGCTTTTTCGAAATCTACGAAACAGGCAAATACCTCCTGGTTGTGTTCTATATTCCTCTCGATTAATAATCTCATTACTGCAATGGCATCACGCGTACCTCTCCCCTTCCTAAACCCAAACTGATCATCCCCTAAGTAATCATTTGCCCTACTCTCTATCCTTTTGTTTATGATCCTGAGAACAACCTTAGCTGCGTGGGATATCAAACTAATTGTCCTATAGTCCTCACATGACGTGGCCTTTACCTTTTTCGGAATAGGAACTAAAACTGATCTCACAAAGTCTTCCGGCCAGATTCCCTCCTCATAAATACTACGGATCAGCCCATATAGCCTCTTCCTCCCACATTTTCCCAAGCATTTCAAAAGTTCCACGGGAATGTTATCTACCCCCACGGCCTTATTTAGTTTCATCTCCCTTAATGCCCTTTCTATCTCATTGTCTAGTATGCCTGGACCTAAGCTATCTTCCTCTACGTCATGTTCCTTTTCAATGTCTAACTTTGTTGGTCTAAGCTCTTTACTATACAGGTCTTCTACATATTCCTTCCATCTCTCTTGGATCTTTCCTGCGTCAACTATTACCTTACCGGCCTTATCTCTAACTGCTATCGTTGATCTCCCTTTCTTACTTCCCGATAAAGATTTAACTATGCTGTAAAGCGCACCGATTTCCCCCTTCCTCTGCAGACTTTCCATATTCTCGCACTGCGTCTTCCACCATGCTTCTTTTGCTTTATTTGTTGCCCGCCTCAATTTATTGTTCAATTCTTTGTACTTCATTTTGCTTAATTCTGTGTTCATATTCTTCCATTTTCTCCGCTCATCCATTTTTGTAATCATCTCATCCGTGATCCATGGTTTACGAGTCCTTTTAGCGTTAACGGTTCCAATAGTGTCTTTTGCCGCTTTAGACAACCCTTTTTTGATACATTCCCATTTTTCTTCAATAGTACTTAGCTCTTTACCGTCCTCCATGATTTTCTCTACCGCCTGTTTGTAATCCTTTCTTTTCAACCCATTTAATGCTTCTACATTCCATTTTCTAACTCGCCGCCCATGCCTTATCTTTTTAAAACGTACGCTACATTTCATAACAACTAAATTGTGGTCTGAGTCCGCATCCGCTCCCGGGAAGCTGTGGGAATTTATCACACTGTTCCTAAACCTGTGTCTAACCAGGATATAATCTAGCTGATATCTTCCCGAGTCACCTGGCATTTTCCATGTATACCTGCGTCTTTTGTGGTGCCTGAACCAAGTGTTGGTGATAACTAACCCCTGTCTCCTGCAGAACTCAACTGTTTTCTCCCCGCGGTCATTCCTCGTGCCTAAACCGTAGTCCCCCACCTCATCACCATCTCTTCCTTCGCCTACTGTCGCATTCCAATCCCCCATCACTATCAAATGTTTCCCTGCAGGAACACATGCAATCATGTCCTCTAACTGATCGTATATCCTATCGACCTCTTCTTCCTTATGGTTGCTCGGTGGCATGTATACCTGGATAATAACTAAGTTCGTCGGTTCTGCTTTTATCTCCACTAGTAGTATTCTATCCGTTACCTGCTCTATGTTGACTACGCTTCTTCCTACCTCTTCATTTAATACTATGGCGACCCCTCGTTGGCTCTCGTCCCCACCGCTGTATATTATTCTATACTTATCACTCCAGTAATCCCCGCTATCTTTCCATCTCACCTCGCATAGACCTAAAATATCTATATTTCCCCTTTCCATCTCTCGCTTAACATTCTCCAATTTCCCCGTCCTCATCATTGTCCTAACATTCCACGTTCCTATTCTAACTAATTTGGTCTTCTTCTCCTGCGTCTTCTGTCCTGCTGCTGCTGGTTTTCCCTTGCAAGGGTTTCGTGGGATGACGACCGCGGAAGCCTTGCCTCCCCCGCTGCCGGGCACGACACACGGCCGATTGGGCCGAGCCCCGTG
>NW_027286797.1:4723347-4815847 GCF_022747635.1 Hetaerina americana | reverse complement strand
TAGAAATGGATTAAATAAAAAATATTGTGTGCCACATCTATTCTTGAAATTGCCAAAGCAAGCATACTACAATATTTGCAAGAGCTGACTATAATTGAGCATAGCATTTATGGTGACTTCAATGTTCAAAGAAATGTTATATTTTAGGCTTCCGTAAATTACCTCTTTTCGCTGAGTGTCATGAAAATACATGGCAAAAATATAGTTATGATGGCTTGCAAGAGGGGAGGATTAAGGATGAGAATAGTACACAATATATTACTCACATTATAGTACGTACATTTTCCAATCCTAAAAATATAATTATTCTATTACGTATCATCTAAGCAGAACAAAGTATGAAGTAAATTTGTCATGCTTGATGACAGTTTTCCCCTTTAACCAGCACCTTGGCTTTAAATTAAGAGAATTAAACCTTTGAGCCTTGAAAATTCATCTCATATCAAAAGATTCATACCGCAATGCCAAAAAAGAAATTCTAGAAAGGTTTTTAACACAAAATGACTTAACACTAATCACTGAAAAATATTTACTCTGAGGCTGGAGCAATGAATTGACTTTGAACTCTAATTACACTGGAATTATATAATATATCTTCATAGTGTATTGCAATCAAAAATTAAAAACCACAAACTGATGGAATATTTAAATAAAGAACCAAAAGAAATTGTTCCACACTTTTTAAACAATTAAAACAAATCTCCAACAGAAATAAGCCAAAATCATGTTAATTTCAAGTGTAGCACCATCAAGGCATGTTAAGAGGACCTTCACGGCCGTTTTTTTTTCACGTTTCACTAACTGAATTCGACTGCAAGGCCAAGTTAAATAAAGAAGGCATTTTACTTTCAAACAAAAACTGCAACCACAAATTGTCCAAAATACCCTCTTTAGCATAAATAGACCTACAAATTTCCCATCATTTCCCATTTTTAATTATAATATGCAATGAATTATTTGCTTTACCTGCATATCCTTCATAAGTTTTCATCTCTAATTGAGGAAGTAGAGAATTAAAATCAATTCTAATCTAATTTCAAGATTCACACACATTTTTAGGGAGCTTTCCTCTCCTCTTATCTAACCAACTGTGATTTATTTTCTCTCTCATTTTCTCAATTTTCTATTACCCTACCCATACCTTGAGCAAGCAATTCATTTGATAGAATTCCAAAGTTGAAAAGTTGAAAGAAATTAAGTTTTATGATGAGAATCATAGTGGAAGGTAAAAAAGACATGCATGACTTGATTATAGACTCGGAACAAAAGCAGGAAAAAAACATAAAATGAACAAATCGCTCTAAAGATAAGGCATAGTATTTTTCCATCTCATCAACAATCAAGAAGCATCACTCCTTTCAGAAAGGTTAACTTCATACCATATTCCATGACCCAAATTAAACTAAGATGAAATATGGGAAATTCAGCAGGCAGCTTTTGGGAAAAATCCAATAAAAGTTGATCATGAAACAGTCTTATTAAACTACAGAATCAACTATGTCAGGCATAATTACGTGGAATCTTAGTATCATTTTAAAAATTTTGAATGTAAGGAGCAAACATTTGTTATTAATTTTCATCACAACTGCCTTTTGAATTCCCTATAGTCACTCCTAGAGCATTGGAGTCAGAACATATGAACATCAAAAAAAGATAACTTGGTGAAAGGGTTGTATTTGGTCCTTCTTGATTTTAATTAATATGTGAAATTAAAGGTGTATCCCTTTCATGATTATTTCCCTAATATCTCTATGCATAGAAAAATTACTAATGACTTCCCAATTTCAGTCAAAATATGGTCAATGTTAAATCAAACCTGATAAGAGAACCATTAATACGGTAAGCTTCTCACAGCTGCACTCATTTTTGAGTGAACAGTAAAGACAGCAAGTTTAATTTCAATAAAACTGCCAGCCTCTAGGAATCAAAGCACATTCATCAAATGAAAAAGTTACTTAAAAATTAGCACACTAACAAAAATTAGTCTCCCCAGTCCTAAAATCGGTTAATTCATCTACTTATAATTTGGGGGACAAAATGCCCATTCCGCAAAGATGCATGCTATCAATATATTGCATCTAGCATGTGGGGCATTTATTCTTATTTCATGGAAAGCATTTGCCACTCAAAATAAATATGAAATTCCTTTAAATTTAAGCAGAGCACTATTTTCCATTATGCAATTTCATAAATATTACAGTAACTAGCAAAGTACGGTGAGCAGCGTAGCACTTATAAATAGAGTCATGCCACAAGAGCCTTAACACTTGAATTAGAGTAACTAATTAACATCCACACATTTATGCATTGTCAAGTGAACACCAAGGGCAACAAATATGTTTCAAAGATATTTTAAGCAGATTTTACTCATTCATCTTAGAAGAGAGAAGGAGAAAGAGAGAGAGGAAAATATGAGCTACTAATGTCACTTGATAGCAGGATACCAAAACCTACTGCTAGAAATCACAGAGTCGTGTAAGAGCTGTAAATAACGGAGATGTACAGGCATGCACCCAATCATGTGTGCTGTGACTGAGAGCACAAACTTACTGTAAACCACTCCTGCTGAATAATACCAGTTGCAGATTTTAGCTGTGCTTTAAGGTTACTTCTGGGTTGCTTTTGAAGCAAATCATTCACAACTTTTGAGGCAGCTTTCATTTCTTTACTGGGACTAGCTCTGTAAAATCAAAATTTAAGCATGCACTTTTTAATGCTTGAAATATCATGCAGAGGATCTCAAACAGATGTTCAAAACAAAGCAAATAAATGTCATCATGCCTGATATAGCATATACTCAAGCAATGTGGATGAATGCAACTATTTTTTTAAACCGCCAGCTGGGGTCTAAGGGCTTCTTTTTTATGAAGCACTATAGTTGATAAAATACCATAAAATAGTTTAAAGAGTCACAGCATAAGATATATAAAACAAAATTACCATATAAAAAACTGTAATGCTGCCAAAATGGGTTTATACTAGTTATCAATTTAACTTCCCTGAAAAGTTCTAACATTATTTTCTTGATGTCCATGGAACCTTATCTTTCATCAAATATCCTTAACAAATTGTTCTTGCATCTACTGCCATACATTATTTGGTGGCATGCAGGGATATGTAAGCAGGCATATAACAGGGTAAAGGGTTAGACATGAGCACTTCATTTCCTCATTACTTTCCATTGCTCCAACAATTTATTAATCCAAATGTACATTTAAAAATTCAGCCTTTACCATCTTATTCAAAAGTCATGGGTTCAACAACCATTGTATTCATCTTGACATGTTTTATTCAATAGATTAAAGACACATTAGTATTTAGTAGTACTTATTAATAAAATAGATGATCAAAGCCACAATGGGGAGTATAGACCATTTAAGACTAACATTAAATTTGGAAAAGAAAGAGTTGACTGGAACGACTGGGAGGCAAAAGAAGTCCTATTTGTACAAGAAACAAGAATGCAAAAGGGTGAATGCCATTGAAATTGAGAGAAGTACTTTGACGGTTGATCAGAAGGTGATGCGACTGTAAATAGCTGTCAGGGTGAAGGTTTGATTCAAAATGAGAGGGCAAATTTACCTGCAAGGAACACTTTATATAGTGGTGCGCCCTAGACAGCTCTGAATTTGCAAGAAAAATGAAAATTAGAATTAAAGGAATTGTCATTTTTCTTGTTATAAACCCATGAATGGCAAGATTAAAATCATGGAGGATGAACTGATGAGTTATAGACACAATTGAGAAAAGTTTTGTATTAGTGGGCAAATAATTATGTTCCATAAGTGGAGGCACAAATGACTGGGTTCGGGTCAGAAGGAATTCCTCTAAAAAAATAGTATGGCCCATGAGATTTTGGAGATTCGATTCCCATGTGCATGGCAATGGAGAAAGTTTGTTCGGTGGCAATGTAAATAGGTTTGCCTCATACATTGATTACACATAAATCTATTCAATTGCATACATGGAAAAGGAGTGACTCCTAGGGTCATTATTGTTTCCATTATATATGATCAAGGCATGATGCACGAGGATAGTGAAGGACATCTAGGTAATGAGAGGAGCTTGATTGTGGGAGACACCACAATTTGGTTATTTCCAAAGTAGATGGCCTTGGAGCAAGTGACCTTTGCAGAGAAGATTGGAGTGCAAAATAATGGAGAGTAAGAGTCAAGAGGCTGCAAGACAAAAACATAAGATGGCAGCATGGATACTGGCAACAGGAGCAGCGGAATATGAAATATATCAAAAATAGAAATGGGAATGATTCTTGGGGAAGTTTGAAAGGAACGATGAATTCACTCGAAGTGGAAAACAAGTGGATAGGAGAATGCTGGTGGAACGACTCAATGAGAGCAACAAAAGTGGCACACAATTTCAGCTGAGTGTCAGGAAGTTCAGAAGGTAGCATACATTATTTAAAAGTAAAAAATTAATAGGTGCAACATTAAGTTAGAAAGTTAAAGTTAGTTAAGTTAAAGTTAGAAAGGAAAAAATATGACTGGCATAGGCAGTACATTACGCATTCAATCCCTTCTCTGGGTCAATTAATAATTAATTTCCCCACGAAACCTCATAGTAGGCATGGATTTTCTCCACTAAATTACAGTAAATATAGCATTTAATAAATATACAACAATTTAATCATTTAAAATCGCTTTTGAATGTATTTCATATATCTGCAAATGGCACAGTATACAATGTTTAATATAATCATTATTGTATACTACACAGAAATTTTATTCGATGTAAATACAGTGAACACTAGAGACAACATTTCTCAGCAGCACATTTTCCTTGTTAACACCAATTCCTCCAGATCTGTGTCCTCACCCATTTAATAATTACAGTTAACAAAGTTCAGTGACTTTACTGATTCTCGTGCCACTGAACCACTTATAGAACATCTGCAAGCACTAAATACAATTCACAGCAACTAAGATCTATTAATCTATGAAATGGGTGGGTACTTAAAAGCCTCACTGAAAATAAACAAGCTCTTTGAAGTCATTTCAATGTTCCTGAATTAAAAAATCAGTCAAAAAAGGGTGTCTATACTTAAATTTGCTAATGCTGAATGCAGTCACAATTGCTGCCATGGAATAATATCAACCACCTCAAACTCCGAGGAGGATTAAGAATGCCAAATGGGATAACCTCTCACTGGTTACCTTAAAAAAATTCCATACCTGCAGTTTATCGGAGCTATCACAATCGACTGACCCCATAATCATTCCATTCCCTCCTAAGTGACCAAATATCAAATTAATATTCTGGGAATATACTTGGAAGGAATAGGTGTTATTTTTATTACCAGCTACGAGTAAAAATCCCAGATCATTCTTTATGATCGAAATACTAGGGGAGAGACAAATGAAAACTGTAAAAAAATAATAAACATTCAATTTCCCATGCTATTGGTCTGTAATTTGGCAGTATGGTTACCAATCCCTTCTCTAAAAAAAATGCTCAACAGGTCTGCCACGTATGGCAGACAAGGAAAATTCTACCGGAATATATTCATTCACAAAGGCTGTCCCGCTAGCATTATTTTGGTGATGAGGAATGGTGCCATTCCTCATCACCAAAACCCAATAATTTCCAGGAGCAGCCTTCTGGAAGATTATGCCGACACTCTTTTAGGATGAACGAGGCATTATCTTGGAACGATAGCTGCCATCACCAGTTGCTCATTTCCAGAATGTGGACAAATGATCTTAGTCTTGAAATCAGATCAAAACGATGTGGACGCCTGACTGCAGATGTCATTCTGCAACATAATAATGCTTGACCTCCCATTACCTCTGCCACTGTTGCAAGCATCAATGATCTTCACTTTGATACTCTTCCACAGCCACCTCACCCTCAGTGATTACAACATATTTGGGTCAATCAATCACGAAATAAAATTTTTTCCTGAGGAATCCGTATACTTTCTGTGGACTGGAGGAGGTGTGTTGAACATTAGGGAGACTTATGTCAAAAAATGATGCCCTTGTGTTCCACTTTTGTTCAATAAACCACACCCAAGAACTATTTATTTTAATTTGACTCACCTATGCAATATATCCTGAAAACTTCAGACCAACACACTTGTGGCAATAATCACCAGTTAATGGCTGAGTAACAACATTCATCAGGGAAGCTTCATTTAAATCTAATGTTCTACCAACTGAATGGTGTGGCAACACCAAAACAATTCAGCTGTAATATTCTTCAATACATCATCAACAACAATCAATTATGTGGATGAATATATTTTGATGGCATATGGGAAACTTAAAATATGCCAGGGAAAAATGGCATCATGTTGCAACATTACAATTAAAATTCAAACAACAAAACTAGGCCAATTTTTCTATGTTTAGCTCTTATTTATTTAAATAAAGACAGGATTGATTATTTATCTCGGCAATGGATAGAGATTCAATGAGATCATTCCGCTGACTGCCCATTGCCGATTTTTGTTCAAATATGCTACTGAATTAGTACAGACAACTTTAGGAGAAAATCAGTGAATTTTATTCAAATAAGTTTATTTCATATTCAATTTGAACCTACTTGCATGTCGGGGGTCTAATGTACAATATAGGGTTGCTAGAAGGCAATCATTAGTACACAGGCTATTGGTGATCAAGAGTCTGCAAAGATTAGAGGGGGAAATTTGTTATTGCCCAGTCAAAAGCCCCAGATAATCTGGATTTCATTTACTCTGGACAGCCCCTGGCCTTAAAAAACCTGGATTAGCGGTGGGTTTACTGTACTTCATTCCTTGTGACATTAAACTGTTTTTTGACAGAGTTAATTATTATGCAGGAATATTCATAACATGTATGTAACTTGATTAAAAGTTAATTCCATAATTTATTAAAATTTATTTCGATGGAAACAGATAATAGCTTCTAGGAATGTAAATTTTTCCTTTATATTTTACAATATAAGTATGTTGTACAATCAAAAAAGGTAAATTATTACTACCACGGTTGAGTCTAATGCAATCATTCTTCCTGATTCTGAGAAGTGATTGTACTAGGGTGGGGCGGGAAATTGAGAGCCCACTGTGGGAACCTACTCACAGCCGTGGTGGGCATTGCGGCTCAGGCCATGGATACCAGATCACTATTGTGTGGGCATGCCTGCATGCCTTTTATTTGACTGCAGTTTGTACCAAGCATTACGGCCACAAAGAACGAATGTGCCTTCTTTGTGCCTCAGGAATGGAATCAATTTTTAACAATTAAAGTACTCTTTCTGATATTGGGCTTTTATTCAAGGGATTGAAGAATAGAATGAACACAGCACTAATAAAAACAGTTTGAATGATATCTGAAAAGAAATATGATAAAAATCATCGAGTGGTGAGCTGTCTGAGTTATTATGTGAATTTCAGATATCAGGAAAAAACTTTAGGATTGAATTTATTTGTGAGTAAAGCTGTCCAGAACATTACAATTATGCATACATTTTGAGGACAGTGAAAATTTGATGTCTGGAAATAAAAGGTTTTCGCTCCTAATATAAAAGATTTAAACAAATCTCTGATTGAGCAAAACTACATTTTACTTGCTTGTTAGGCTCAAAAAAATGAGAAAAATCCCTATTCTGCCGAGGATCAAAATTTTTGCGTTCTTCTGAATAAGATGTAGATCATACATGTATTTCAACAAACCACAGAAAATGAAGTCTCAGAATGATCAGATATTATATTGACTGAAAAACACTTTGCACAAGTCATAACACCATGACAATAGTGCTTAAATTGTGAAATCACCAGTTACCATTATCTTTCTTTAGCGTATAATGGAAATCTGGTTTCAAAACACCAATTGTATCAATTCAGCAATATATTAAATGTGAAAACATTCATAACATGCATAATTTCACAATGAAATTAGCAATAATTGAAATAACTTTCAATAGATGCACATGAAAGGATAGTCAAATTGTTACAGGTATATGATTAAATTAGATAATACATGACATGCAATAAAATGCTAAGTATTGATACAGCAAATATTGTACATGATCTTAGAATCTGGAGATGATGCTTTGATTAGAATTAGGTAGGTAACAGCAAAATAATAAAAAATAAAATACAGAAAAATTTAGGATGTGTTATAGTATCAACAGGCATTAATATTTGATTACATTTGACTCAAGACAAGACTAATATAAGCTTTCATGCTCATATCCAAATTATGTACACATTTCTGTGATGATCCTTAAGTGGAACATGGGCAACTTACTTTTGTCTGATGGTAGGTCTGCTAACTAATGAATATTGGTACTTTTCATTTTGAATACTCCTGTGTAGGGAATCTTCTCCTTTTCCAATACTCTCATAAGACGTTTCTCCATATGTATCATTACCTGCACCACTCGAGGGTCTTCTCATTTCCATCATGAATTTTGATGAATCAGTTAAGTTTTCTGAGCTGAAAACAAATTATTATGGTAAAAAAATACCGATGAATTTCATGATAAAAGTTCTAAAACTATGCCAAGATAAAAATGCTACATTACTGAAATTAGGAGGCAAAATTACCTTCGACTCTCATTTTCATTTGAAAATGCAGTTTCAGATGAGAGAGAGGTGACGTTGACTTGGCACTCAGTGTAAGTATCTTGCCTCAGTAATGGAGCCTTTCTCTTTGGGGATTGGAGTGCTTCAGTCAGCTCTTCTTCAGGCACTGGAGACTCACCTCTGCTTGAGGAGATCAATTTTTCCATCACAATTGGCTCGTTCACAGTATCAATTAAAATACCTACATTTTCACTTAGTTCCGTTTTATCTTGAGAAACTAAGGACTCCAAAATGCACACGTTGATAGCAGCATCACTTGAAGAAACTAGGTCAAATGTATCTGTTGACTTGGAATGAGAGAGATAGCCATTCACTTCCTCAGAGGATTTAACTCCTAATGACAGTAAAGACACAGACATGCTATCTTTTTCACTAGTAAAGCTGCAAGATGAGGAAAAGTCCTTGCATACTGGTTTGGCAAACAACATCACTTCCCTAACTGAAGGCTTAGCCAATATACCCATGTCCCTTAAAACTTTTCCCTGAGTTTGAGTCTGACCATGAGCCAACTTTGCCTTTAATGTTTGAACCTCTTGACTTACTGCAATAAGAGCTCTTTGCAAGTTAGCCTGCACCTGAGCATCTCGCTTGACCAACTCTTTCTTCGAATTACCAATACCAGCGCCATTATTTGCATCTGTCTGTGACACACTGTCTCTTTTTTCTATTATTAGCAAGGGTTTCATGGGTGGTGAATCTAAAGCTTTCAGAAAAGATGATTTTCCAATATCAGGTAGACTAGGTTCCAAACTCCCATTGGTGGTTGTGGATACATCTTTCATTTTTCTGCAATTAAAAATATAGGTGTCAAGACTATTTAATTGATAAGCATTCTACTATTTTATTACACATTATGAATTTCTTCATATTTTCAGGGTTTTCATGTGATTCTGAAATCCTTTAAGCAGGATACACATTTTAAACAATTTTCAATGATTAGGCCTGTATATGTTTTTAAAACCGCAGATATAACATGAAATTGTCACCCTACTGAAGAAGAAAGGCCCCCTACTTTGTCGATACTTCACATGCTGTTTCACTTAATATTCAATGAACTCGATCCTCACCAACCAAGCCAACCTCCAGGTTGATTACAATGGTCTAATGGAGAGACAATATGAATATTCTCTACTACATAGACTTTCTCATGATGATAATGTCTTTGATGCAAACATTAATTCATTGTTGGTATGCACTGGTTTTTATCTGGGAAGGGACCAATGGAGTAACAAATGATCCCTTAATGTTAGGCGAGGCAAATCGCGTCAGGGGACACAAATAAGGGAGAGATATCATCTATCCCTGGTTTTGGCATTTTTGAGGCCTCCTTTACGGTGCTCACCAAGAATGTGGTCCAAGTGGTCTTTGGGCATTAATTATTATAACATACTAGCTGGCCCGGCGAACTTCGCAACGCCTAACACTCGATAAACAGTTTAGTTACACTATTTATAGACCAAGAATGGCTGTACCAATTTTAATTATATTTGACTTGTTATAATAATATCAGGAAAAAAATTCAATAAAACTACAAAAATAAGTATTACCATGGCTTATCAGAAAGATGTTTTCTTTGTTCAATCAATTTGGGTTTATCTCTTGAGTCAAGTACCTTCTGATATACAACATTTTTTGTTTTGTTATCAGGCGCAAGAACAAATAAAGCGGATGGTTTACCAACACGTGAACGTGCCACATATAATTGAACATGAGAAAAACATGAGTTTTCTAGATTCAGACCGCAAACACTCAATGATTGGCCTTGTGATTTGCTAATCGTCACCGTGAATGCACCACGAATTGGAAATGGAATTAGTTTTAACTCAAAGGGCATATCGGTTAGATTCAAGAGAATCCTCAGAATGTGCATTTCCTCATCTTTCAATTTCCCTTTGAGTAAAGTTGCATGAATAACATTGATCTTCAGTTTTTTTAATCACCAAACGCGTTTCATTGCATAGTTTTGGTTGGTTTAGGTTTCAAGGCATCATGACCAGCGAGCGTTGTATGTTGACATACAACAAGCAATTGTTGACTATTACCGACAGTCAGCAATTGCTTGGAGAAATCTTCAGCAGATGGAACTATCATGCTTGTTTTCAGTCGAAATTTCTTCACATAGCGCCACGGATTTGATTATTTGAGGCAAGCGTTTACTTCATCGGCAGCAGTCAATATGGCAAGAAATATAGACTATCGCGGAAATTACCAGACAGTTAAATCATTGCACCACCAAAGCATCTCAACTCATTGCCCAAATCTTTCAATGTCCAATCAAGCGCTTCCAATGTGTGTTTGTGTGCCATCCTGCATTTGTCCCATATGATTTTAGATGCTACTAAAATTTTGGACATTGCGGACTGTTTCGAAATGTTACATGTCACTCGTTCAGAATTTATAGGTTTAACAGCAACTTTACCACTGAATGATCCATACGGCATCCTTCCAACAATGTGCCCGCTGTGCCAGAAGAAGCAACTGCTACCGCAATTTCCAATCTTACACAAACAGAGTTCAAAATCAACGATATGAGGAATGTCTTCCCAGTTACACAAATTCGATGCAAAATGTCTTCTGACAGGTAATCCTTGTATTTGTTCCAAAGGTCACGTGGATTGGATGGGAAGCATGCCAAAAGGATGACACCAAATAATGTGTGTATCTGGCTTGGAGATGCTGAAATAGTTGCTTCAGCCATTGTCGTTTCCCAATGATTATCGTTTTCAAACAAATTGAGCTCATGAAATGCAGCACGAAATGTTGGGCACACAACACCATTAACAGTTTGTAGTGATTCAAATGATGTTGGCCCTCAAAAATTCAGCAGTGACAACCACAAATAGAAGCATTCGTGATTCTTCAGAAGAACTGTATTAATACAGCCACGAGCATCAGTCGAACATACATCTGGATGACCATGAACCACGTCACCTTCCTGAGGATGTTGCAATTTCTTTGATGACGCGATACGATAAGATATTTTACGATATGATACTTCTACAATATTTTAATAGTTATCCTGCCATTCTTGGCTCAGATGAATCTAAAAAACCAAATATCATTAAAATCAACGATACGATACTTTTACCATATTATAATGGTTATTCTGCTATTCTGGACACAGTCATATTGAAAAAACCAAACATCATTAAAATCGGTAGAGCCGTTCGTGACTTATAAATGGTGTAACTAACAAGATTTATGACTTTGTTTTAATCATATAGATTTCAAGACCACTTCAACTAAGTTTCTTTGTGACGTTCTCAATATGTAAATAGATCTAAATGATGGATGGGAGAATCCTGACATATCCTTGATAGGATGGGGATTCGAGTTTCTGATTTTAAGAAAACCCATAGAGGTCGGTTGAAAGGACCATTCAGAAATTTCAAAGAAACTGCGGGAAATGCCATAACAGTAACTTTCAACGGAGTCATCTGCTAATGTGCATTTCAATGCAACAATTGCAGGGTGTAAAAATTATTCGCTCCGTCAAGTTGAATGATTTTTACACACTGAAATTTTTGCATTGATCATTCAGAAGTTCAGCAACTTCCATATTGCAGTTTCTTGATACCACGTTTTCATATTTCCCCATTTTTCTTGCTGGTCTAAGAAAAGAAGACATCAAAATCTGGTGACAAGCCTACAAAATACACAATAAATGAAATAAAATTTTCAAAACCAAATAATGCCATTACTTTGAACACTAACTTTGTTTTTAAAAATGTTTTAAAAAACTAGAGTGTTGTGCAGTTTTAGGAAAAAGTATTTCATTCCAAAGGATTTTTTAAGGAACATAGCAGACTTTACAAATAAAATATTATCCAAAAAATTTTATTTCACGAGATGCTTCTTTCAAATTAGAGTTCAGCGTAAATACTTTCAAAATCACCCATTCTTTATTTCTGAATAGAAGTACCGACTCCTTTTCTTTCTGAGGTGAAATGTAACAAACCATATTCATACACCTTAACATTTCAAAGACTCCCAATAAG
Organism: Hetaerina americana; assembly: GCF_022747635.1. Lineage (NCBI taxonomy): Eukaryota > Metazoa > Arthropoda > Insecta > Odonata > Calopterygidae > Hetaerina > Hetaerina americana. Next base: position 4,803,265 of record NW_027286797.1, on the reverse strand, counting down.
TAGGTTGGTACCAGAATCACAAAATCTTCATATTTCAATGGCTATCTTCCACAGAACAGCAAAGGGACCAGTGATATTTGGTACAGAGTGGACAAGGGCAAAAGAGGTTCTAAGACTTTATTTATCTACTGTTATAGCATTTCATTTCAAAATAGGTAATTAAAATCAATCCGGGTAGTACTCAGGGGCTCATCATAGTGGTTGCCAATTGACTTTTGAGTCAGCTTTAGTAATTGAGAGTGCATAAGTAACTCTCACAGGACATAGCTCCTGAAAAATATCCTGACATTATCATTTCCAGCATGCTCTGCCACAAACAAGTTCAAGCTAAAGCAAGTTTACTCCCTTTGTGCACTTGGTCATAAGAATAGCATGGCCGTATGGTTTTTTTCAGCACTGGATATTTTTGCCACTTCACATGTGTTTCCTCACTTCAAACTGTTTCAATAAAATTGGATATGACTATCATCATAATTTCTTTTTTGACTTAATCTTTTGACTGGATAAATAAATTGTAATACACGACCCTATTACTTATGCTATCGCCAATTGAATTTCCCTTGCATTTGGAAAGAGAGAGGTACACACTCCATTATTTCAACCGCCAAATAAGAGATTTAAGACATTTTGTACACTGTTTCCAGTTTGGGAATTTCAAAGTCCAATTATTTTAGTCATCTGAAGTTCAAAATAACAAGGCTTTACCGCCCAATACTCCAATAATTTGTCTCATAATGCTAATACATTTCAAGTAAAAAACCTGAATGCATAAATGTTCTTCTCAAGCCACTGTATGAGAAGAACATCTTTTTCTTGTATAATATGAATTCAAAAATGAACAATGATATAAATAAAAATTGACATGTCTTAAGCAATGCATTTATACAAAAGCACATTCCTTCATATTCAACCGTTTCCAAAAAACACTTCCACATAAAGATTTAATACTTCACGCAACCATGGTTTCTATGCTGCGCACCATCATCAGGTGATGAAGATTCACAGCATCAAAACCATGGTGGTCGTGTTCAGTACAACACCTTTATGAGGTAGTGCAAAGTTTCTTTTTCCACCCTCATCATCAAGGAATTCCACAAAGTTAAGCCTGAAACTGTTATGTTCCAAAAACAGGCAAACAAAATCATGAATTTTTAATTTTAAAGATGACACTAGAAGGAATCAAAGTCCAGGGAACAGAAAATGGAAATTGATTTTTCAATTTAATGCGAAAAAATTGAAATCAGGTTGGATTTTTCATGATTCAACCCAACATTTTGCATACCTGGAAATGTTTTCCTCCATTTCTTTCTCTTTTTTTACTTCAGGATACTGTTTGTCAAAATTCCATGTAGTTGCACACAATTCTGTCATTGCCACTGCATTTTTTTTATTTTGCATGGATGGTATAGACTCGGTTTGAATTGGGCTAAGTTCCAAGGACTTTTTTGGTTTTTCCAAAGGAATACTTGCACTTGTGGAAACATCTCGAAGTCTAGGTTGCTGATGGCACGTCCCCACATCCCGAGTCAGAACACTACAGCACACACCAGCATCCCTCTTCCCATTTGACACTTCCAGCTGAGATGTCTGCGTGCCATAATTTGTTAAGGATCGAACTTCATGGGGAGGGCCACCTTCAAATACAGAAAAATTTCAGATTCTAATTTATTTTATGGTTTTATGTCCAGAGAACCACATCCATGGTCTCCAACATCATAAAAAGAATGCATACTTTTTAAATCGATAGGGATATCTTTTATGAAGGACCATTTAATAGCCCAGTTACGGTCCATCAAATGCAACGGCACTAAAAACTCCATTGCCTTGTTGCTTAAGCATTCAAAATCCATTAGAGAAGCAAAATATTTTCCACAACAGACTAAGGAACAATACAGATGAATACTCATTACAGCAAATGAATGATTAAAATAAAACCACAAAAGAGAATTTTAAATGATTACCATACAAAAATGTTAAAATCCTCCAAGTACCACAGTGATCAACCCAAATGTTGGTTTAATGGGTAAGGTTGGAGCAGAGCACATACTATTTCTATGGCATGTGACATTCACACGTCATGGTAGGCGGGCCAGTTCCTTCCTCTGAGCTGCCTTTGGACTTCAGGAAAGTATGAACAAGTATACTTGTTCACCAAATTTTCTTTAAATCTTTACATGGAATGTCGTCTCCCTTTCCTCTCACTCCTGACCAGTTGCCTGCTTCTGTTGATGCAAGTTTCATCTGACCTCCATTTCCACCAAAATACTTAAATCTTCAGCATCGGTACTTATTGCAAATGTTATTACTTTCATTACGTCATAGCTTGTCTTAATCCCATTCTTAACACTTTGTCTGTACGTGATCATTAACAACAATATGGCAGACTGTCAAAGCTTCATCATCCAGAATTCTCACTAACTTAGACAAATATTTCCTTCTCTTCGAAGGAAGTTGCGGAAAAACTGTTTTGTGAGTGCACTATGCCTTTATCCTCATAGTGGAATACTAGTATGCACCTTCTTCCTATTTTACTGAAATATCTGTTGAGCATTAAAGGTAGGAATTTAGCTTTGCTGATATCCTAAAGGATGCAAGATCTAAGTACATAATTTATAATACAAGAATATAATAAGTTCAAACTTAAAATTGACAAGGAATAGGGTACTATGCTTGAAGGTAATTCCTTAGTATCAATTTCATGTGCTATCTATATATTATCTATTAAATAATACAAGCATATAATGTGTGCATATTCTTTTTAGAAGCCTATTGCTTCCATATTTTCAAAGATATTGCCATTTGCCTTTACACCATTAACATTCCATGAAACTACCACTAAAAAATAGGCATAGAAATGAAAACAGCACAATTTCCATATCACAGCCATGAAACCAGTCATGGCGAATGCATTGGTGGCGGTTGATTTTTTGATGATGTGTCTTTTCTACTGGATGGAATTTAAACCAATGTGACTTTGGCCAGGGTCAATCCTTTGCTTTCATTCCACTTCTTCCATCAACAAAACATGATTACTTCAGATAAACTGTTCTCCAGATATTCAGGTCAGATGCTCCACCTGGGTCATCACTAATGGCTCACTTCTGACTGTGATCTAGGGTTTCTCATTTCCAAGCATGTCTACATTACTTAGGCCTCAACTTATGATTTTTTCAGGCAAAAGCTTAATATCAATACGGCATATTGCTTATTACATGTTGCCTCCATGTCTACCATAGATGAACTGAACATGTTTCAACTTGCAACAGATACCTTACAGGAGTCATGGATGCAATACAGGAGTCAAATCAATTAGGTATGTTCTGCACACACATTACAAACTAAGAATTCACTGGCTTCAGGCTCTTTGTTGTGAAAATTCATGATCACAGCATAAGTCAACTTTGTATTTTTTCACACTGAACTTGGTTCCACTATTACCGGTTTTGACTCATAAGTACATCACCTGGCATGTCTCATTATTACTTTATTAACTCATGCTGTCACCTGTGTCGAAACCAATAGTAGTGGAATTAAGTTGTTTGTACAAAAAACCAAGATTAGAGATTAAGTGATAACAGATTAAGTTAAAAATGTATTGTCCCACTTAAATGAATACCCTTCACAGTCAAAAATCCCCCATTCAAATTAAGTTTTCTAGGCACAATGATGGTATTATACTAAATTACATTAAGATAAATTAGATTCTAAAAATACTTCTCTTATTTCTCACCTGAAGTTTTATGCTTGAGTTGAAGAAGCATTTTTCTCTTTTCTTCCTTCAAAATAGACAATTGAACCTAGAGAAAAAAGAATGATCTTTAGCTGGTATATCTAGAATTACAATAGAAAAATAGCTGCAATAACATAAACAGAGTATTACCAGGCCAAGGGATTACCCATTCATAAATGTAATTATAATCATTTATTCAATGGTATTAGGGTCAATTTAATAGAACTTCATCACAAACAGAGACAAAATAAAACTTAGCAGGATCTGTTTTTTATTTTGTTAAAGATACAGAGACCATCATTTGCGAGAATCGAGTTTACATTTCACTTCCATTCCAAAATATAACTCAATCAATGACACAATTAAAAACATTTCAGAGCAACTGCCGAGTTTATTTCTATAAATGAAATAAACTCGGCAGCAGCAACAAGGCAGCTGTTGGGCATCACAACAGATGAGTTTGAAAAATGTTTCCAGAAATGGAATCGCAGATTTGGCAAAGGTATTTAGTGTAATGGAGAGTACTTTGAAGGCTATAAGGTTGTTTCCTAAAAGAGTAATTAGCTTTAAAAACATATCTTTAAAAAAATTTATTCAAAAATTATTGCAAATTTTGAATTTTCGCGGGTTACGTATATTTGATTTTTGAATTTTTTGTGGCATTATGTTGGCACTTATGCCTATCCTTAATGCTGAAGAGTTTGGCCATTTTAAATTTTCAGTTAATTGTTGACAGCTGTTTTACTTGGGTCATGTTTTGGCTTGTCTTCCATTTATGCCTGCTCAAAAAAATTGATCAAAGACTCTGTATCAAATTTTGTGTGAAAAACAAAATTAAGTGCGCAGATACATTCTGAATGTTGACTGTGGCATATGGAGAAGCTACCTTGGACTGAAGCAACATTTATCGGTGGTACAAAATGCTCTCAGAGGGCAGAGAAGACATGAACAATGAAGAGCGTGCCGAACGCCAGAGCACGGCAACAACAGACAAAAATATTGATGAAGTGAAGAAAATAGTATTGACCAATCATCGAATCACCATTAGAGAAGTTGCTGAGGACCTAAACAGTTCAATTTCATTTGATTTTTACCAATGATTTGGGCATGGGTCGCCGTGTAATTCATACCAAAATTGCTCAATTTCGACCAAAAATAGCAGCACATTAACATTGCTAATGAGGTGTTGGACTCCGTCCGCGACGACCCAAATTTGCTCCTCCCAAATGGGTCATAACTGGTGACGAAGCATGGGTTTATGGTTAAGACATGGAAACTAAAGCTCAATCATCCCAATGGAAGCTGCAGCACGAGCCAAGACCGAATAAAGCACGCAACGCTCGGTCGAATGTGAAAGTTTTGCTTACAGTTTTCTTCAATTACAGGGGTGTGGTGCATCATGAGTTCTTGCCACAGGGTAGAATGGTAAATAAGGAATATTACCTGCATGTAATGCGCAAATTGCACAAAGCAATCCGCCACAAACACCCAGATTTGTGGTAGCACAAAAATTGACTTTTGCACCATGACAACACCCCTGCTCACACATCGTTACTTGTGCGCAAGTTTTTGGCCAAAAACAACACACTAATGATGCCGCAGCCACCACATTCCCCTGATCTTGCCTCCAGTGACTTTTTCTTGCTCCCGAAACTGGAGAGGACCATGAATGGATGATGCTACACCACAATTGACTAGATAAAGACTGCATCAAAGGACGAGCTGAACAAGATCACAAAAAATAATTTTTTTAAGTGCTTTGAGGATTGGAAAAACCGTTGGCACAAGAGTATAATGTCTAATGGGGATTACTTTGAAGGGGACAAAATAGATATTCATGAATAAATAAATAATTTTTGAAAAAACAAAAGTTGCAATACTTTTTGAAGAGACCTTGTAATATTACAATTATAGGTGTTGCAAGGGGCATTTCTTGTGTGACACAAAGGGTATCAGGGAAAGACAGAATAAACACACCGAGTCTTACCAAAACAATCGTATAGTATACAACAGCAGTCATATTACACCATATACATCGGTGCATGTAATTTATGGATGGCTAGACCCTCGGTAACCCAATGCGAGTGCAGACAAGATTAAAATGGCAGAACATTACCTGGGACAGGGTAAAGGCAGGTTAGATGCAGTCACGAGACTCTTGACCCAGGCAGAGCCCTCGTCCCAAGGTAAGGTAGGGTGGACGCAGGCACGAAATACATAACCTAGGCAGAGCCCTCGTCCTTCAAAAAGGAAGGCAGTATGGCAGGGTGGGCACGGTCACGAAACACGTAACCTAGGCAGAGCCCTCGTCCAAAGTTGAGTCAGCAATAGGACACGCTGTCGCGACAAGCGCAATACAGCCGAAGCATCGTGTCCTACCGGTCACCTCCAGATAACCAACTGACTGCTTTTTGCCCCACGACCAGGGCTTTTATACCCTACTAAGGAGCCAGGGGAAGAATACTGTCGTATGCTTGAAACATTGTCTTTGGTCATGTGGGAGATTCGGAGGAGCCACGGAAGGATTACCAGGTCGCATACTTGTGACATAGGCTTGGTAACCATCTGATAAAACTGACTACATTTGACGGCATGCAAAACAAACTTTTCCCCAAAATAAGGGCTCAAATAACACCCCTCGGACAAAATATACATGCTATTAGAGCACTTTTTCTTTTTTTTTTTGCTTTTTCGGTTTTTATTATTGTCCACCTAGACATTAATGCCTGAAATTTTACTTCCATCGAAGATAGTGCAGTGTGTGCATTTGGCCATAAGAAAGGAAATACTTGTCTGAATGGAAAATCAAATTTCTTTCACAATGCAAACAATATTGACCCCATGTCATCTTTTTTTAAACTTAAACGATATGACATATTGCTTGAGTGTCATAGCTTCGCAAATTGAACTATGCAGGCAGCAATATGGTACTCCCACCGTCTTATTCTGCAGATAAAATGACAGTTCAGAATGAATTGCAAAGGGGCACACTAAACTAGCTTAAATACAAGTCTATTGGAACAAAAAAAGTTAGCACCACATTTTGTGATTTTCCTGTGTCACGGTAAGGAAGATATACAAAATAATACGCTGGTTTTACATTTTGAAAATTATTTGTTGTCTGACGGAACTGACATTTTGCGAGCTAACTCATTGAACAGCATTGATAGAGGACAGCCCTGCAGTACCTTTTACAAAGTCAGCTTCTACATTTCATAAGCACATAAAGAATCTTACCTGTAAAATGGGTATAAGCTTCAACTTTTCCTCCATCTCTTTCATTTTTTCTAAGCTGATTGCCATCTGCTCTCGTATATTCTGACGGAAATAGAGTAAAAGTAAAAGGTTATAAGCAGTATATTTTCCCTGCATATTCAAATGAGATGCACAATATTAATGCAAGAGTTCACAATTAAGGGCATGAATTTGCATGCATACGTTGACATTCATGCATGCCTGTCTACACTAGGGTGTCTGCATATGCATGGATTTGTCCACTATCCAAGTACAGTAAATAAACATCTCATTTCTGGTCAATTAAAGAAGAATACACAAATCACTTGTTCATAATGTAATAATATTGATTAATTCCATAAAACAATTATCATAGTAAAATTACATGCTCAAAAGTTACGTTAGTAAATCAGTTTGGCGTAGCAGGAAAAACTTCCCATGGATTAATTATCATTTACCACTGACAATGAGACAATTGGAAGGAGTTTAATCATCATTTGCCACTGACAATGAGGCAATGGGATGGAGTTTGAATGAATATGATGGAAGGGAATGCCTCCACCTAAATCTCATGGACATGAACCAACTTATGAGATAACCAAATATCACTTAATTAGTGCTAAATCATACATATTTTTCATAAGATTGGCGAAGGACGTAAGTATGGAGGAAGTTTACAGCAAAAATTGTGCATCAATTCTAGACATTGGGCAAAAGAAGGACCTGGGACCTTCAATAAATCTGCCATCTCACCACCAAACATCATATCCATGATAATCATTATAGCACCAACACTACCTCTTTCACAATATCTGAATGTATCCCAATTCTGAATTGAACTATTCTAATGTGTTCATTTAATAATCTCCCACCTCCAGATTATCAAATTCATGATAGAGGCTGTATTACCCCTAGCCAATGTCATGCCATACTCTGCTATCACACTATTGTTGGCACCAAGATCAGCTGCCAAAAAAGTGTATGCATATAAAAACAATATGGGAAAGTAAGCTGTGAAAATCCAGCTAAAGTCTTAAAAATACATGATAAGATAAAATTAATTAATTTCTCCGGTGATATCCTTATACCTGCAATGCAAAATGCTCATATTAGGCAGCCTTATAATCCTGCAGTCATAGAAATTCACCCCTCATCACCAGCCCACCTAATACTCAGCCCAATGGCATGTAAAATACACACATTAACAGGGTGTGTGAGGGGCAGTTACTTTCCCCGTGCCACCTATAGTTTCCCAGGAGTTGAACCCAGGTCCTACAGCCAGTAGCCTAGTTTTCCACTCACTGGGCTACCATGCCCACATTTATAATATATAATAAGTGATTATTAAATCACCATTGGTAATAACTAGAGCTATAGGGACTGTGAGCTCTCATTATGGAGATATTCCTTTGTACAGAGATAGTTGTGGCTAGAAAAAGGAATTTTGAGAGGGGATTCAAGTGTGATGTCAACCAAACAGAGAATAAGATGGGAACTTTATTAAAATTTAGTGGTGTTCTATGGGGGAAAGGGTTTCCTTAATAATATCAGATAAGTGGCAATGATTTCAAAAGTAACAAATGGAGAGTGGTCCCTGTGTATATGGATGGATACATTCTCCCCTTTTTATCATTCTCTGCGGGCTAACTGAGAGCTAGGTGGCCTCACACACTTTCCCTCTACTCATACGGCCCTTCTCTCTCGTCATTCAGGACATGGATATCATACATCACTCTCTCAAATTGCATACATTTTGCAATGTGGGTCTTCATTCAAGGTTCAGATCCACCCTCGCCTTTCAAATGAGCATTAGAGGTATATCAGACAGAAATAAGGGCACAGCTATCAGCACAATTCACATGATATTGAACATACTGAAAGTTGATGTTGAACATCCCATGACAATGTGTGATATTTCTGATTTTGTATCTTTATCTATTTAAATCATCTGCAGTAATAATGCAACTTGGATTGACTCATAAAACTTGCAAAGACATAATAAAATACAAAACTTGTGAAAATGTGAAGTAAATACTAATAATATACAAAATATAGGTAATTTATAACTGACATAAAATAAGGTAATGGTGCCAAGAGGTCTGTCTATTTTTAAGCTGTAACCGCATTTCTTCTATGACGTCTGTTGCTAATGAAACAAGCTCAAAACAATTAAATTTGATTCAAAATGTTTCCCAATATAAGGTGGTCACTAGAATACAAGGTATGCTCTGGAAACTTGATTCTACTGGATTCTCTTCTCCCCCCAAATTGCTTTTCACCCAGAAATGCTGAAGTGATATGCTGAAATGTCACAAGAGTCAACATCATCTAGCCCCCGATTACCTGCAGGGCTTCTGTGTTCAGTCCTGCAGAGGCATTGCTCCCTACACTGCCGCCATCGGAGTCATGTAGAGGCCCACACATACTATGGTACGATGAATGGTGCAAAAGTTGGCTCATGTCTGATGTGCACGTGCTTAACACTTTGGTGCAATCATCCTCTTGGCTGATTTCTTCTGGCATTGGTGGCAATGATGCTGACAATTGAAGACTGGCTGTGGATAAATGAATTGAAATCCCTATACAATACATGCAATGGTAATTGGAGGCTACAAACAATTCTAATTGCTATAATCTATCAGCAGTTACACTTACTAAATACATCAGGTTTTTAAAAACTGAATATTTGCAATATAAGTCAACATGGTGAATAGATAGAAAGATTTATTCACCATAGAACAATACATAATTGTATGGGCTTCGTTAAGATTCAATTACATTTATAGGTGCATTAACATATACACAAATTCATAGGAATAATAATGCACACGAAATATATGAGTATTAAAAGATTTAAAAAACAGAATTCCCTACATAGGCTCTATGTACTCTTGGACGTAATAAAAAAATTTACAAAGAAATTTTTCAACATCTTTTCTGAATATATTTTCTTGGGGGAGTATTCGTTTTAACTATTCAGGAAGTCGATTAAACAGCAGTCTTCCTTACACTTCAGGGGCTTTTTGTAGTGCTGCTACTCTGCAATGGCCATTATGAAGATGATCCTTACCCCTCGTGTCGTACTTGTGAGCATCCCTATTTCTGACCAGTGAAGGGGTTTTGGTGCAGGCATACAAAATCACATTATACATATAGAGAGAGGGAATGGTCATGATTTTGTGACGTTTGAAGTACTCCCTGCAGGATTTTCTTGATTTTGTTTAAATATAACCCTTGATGCCCGTTTTTGAAGTGTGAGTATTCTATTGATGTTTCCATGTGCTGAGCTCCCCCAGCAGACAATGCCATATTGAGCTATGGACTCAAATATACCATGGTATACTGGGATTAATATTTCTGTATTACGATAGTTGGCAAGATTTTTTAAGAAAACTTACCCATGTGATCAGAGTTTGCCAATGAGGAAGTATCTCTTTGATTGCAATTAGACACATCAACAGCTAATTCAGATGGCTCTCCTGGCACACTTTTATTAGAAGACCTCTTCAAAGTATCCTCAAAGTCAATTACAGCCTGTTGCAAAGCATCACGAACCATTTCTGATGCACCAATAGGGTCAGGAACCACAGCAGCACTGGGCCACTCCTGGGGAATCTGTAGACAAGAAGTAGGAACACCAATCAAAACAACAGGTCTAAATATTAAAATATAACCAAGAATCTTACCGGTTTCGGAAAGCTGTAAATAACAATCTTAATAAAAATAAGCAATATCTTTTACTTTTGTTGGAAGCAAATGGTTGCCACTTGTTCAAACCAATTAGTGAGTAAATTGCTCATGCTTACCAACCCTGCAAGGTTAATCTGGAATCTGAGGACATTCATAATGTCAGTTAAACATGTTTTATCCCACAGCAAAGTTATGGCTCATTGAAAACTGAATTCTGTCAATATGACAATTATTTTCAGCACAGTTAGTCAAAATTATTTTTGTCACCACTGTCAGTGTAATTCTATGGATATTGCTAAATTAAAAATAAAAAGCAGACCAATTGGACAGCATGGAGAGCAGTGTGATAATCTTTAGTTATAAACTACAGTGAAAAAGACTAAAATAAATAAACCTGGAAGTAATCAGCTAAGACATCAATTGACAATGTCATAGCATCAATTTTTTGTTTTATCACAAATTCCCGAAGCGTTGCCATGCATTATGTATACAGATATGTTCTTACTCATTACCAACATTTATGGTCGCTGACGCATTTTTGTTTTTTATTAAATCACCAAAAGAGCTACCTGGGTGAACAATTCATTTGATGATTCAATATGTGAGTGAGCAAAGAGATTCCGCCAGCAGACAATTTTAGGGTCCCCAAGCTAAAATAGCAGAAGAGAAGCAGTGGTGAAAGTTGCAAATCAATGCAAAAATATTGACCAGCGGGAAAAGGTGAGTAACATGCAAGAAATCATAGTTATTTTTCTTCTAGGCATTCATTTATCCAATGGGGATGAAGTATCACATAAAGACATTTTTCATTTAATTCCATATGGGTAAAAGCCCATTCTAATATCTTCAGGATAATTATATATTTGCTTTGAGATTAAATTCAAGAGTATTCCTTTTCTTCCTAGATATTTATATGCTTGCTTATATAAATATTTCAACACAATGGATCTCTTTAAATATGAAGATTACAAACTGGTGTTTTTCATTTGATAATTTACTTTCTAAGAAAAAAAGGTGCAAAAGTTTAAATTTCTTTGATGGTATTTCCCTCAAGGAAACTAGTACCAGTGAGTAAAGTTAACTCCAAAAACTCATTGACTGCTCTTTTGAGTTCTGAGACTTCGCTATAGTTTGCAGCATAACTCTTTCTGAAATGCTTCTTCTGACAGCTTCCAAGCTTCTCACAGGTGATGACATGTGGCTCTAGACACTCCAAAATACCTCACGAAAACATGCCCACCCACTAAAATAGAGCTTTGAGCATCTTCCAATGTGCCTTGCTCCAAAATGAGCCGCTGTCTACCAGAAATGTGTAGAATAAGGGCTTGTTGTAATTTCCTGCGGTCTAGTGACATAGTATTTGTTTTTCCTAAGGTCAGGCTTTTGATTACTCCCCTTACCAATTCAACCTATGATGTCCTCTAGGCAAAATCTAAGACCTAAAGTTGAGGCCCAACACATACTCGGAACCGCTCACGGTTAGATGATTGTTCCAAGGCCAACTGCAAGGTCAATAAACCCCGAGGCCCAACATAGAGTTTCCAGAGGCTAGAGTCATCGAATATCCTTGATAAATCAATTCAGCCATAAAGCATTGAGCATCAATTTTCTTTTAAGCCAAAACATATTTATTTCATCAACCACATTGGGTCATTTCATTGATTTTGTATACTCCTGTATGCCATTGTGATAAAAAAATAATAAGCATATTACAGAGATATCTAAGCAGTGATTTAGCAATATTGATATGGAATTAAGCAATTTAGCTGTAACATACTATCTGCCCCACCATATGAGTGCTGTTTGTACAGAATAAAATAAATTTCATTACTGCAAAATTCAATCACATTAACATTTTGACTCATGTAGATATGCCAACTATGGATTTTAGATACACAGAGTAGTTTGTTTTATCCCCTGTGATTCTTAGCACAAAAGGTGGTGATAATTACAGTCATCAGCATCTGAGAATACATTCAACTGGGGAGGGTTTTCCCTACATTTTCATCATTCCAGATTTTAAAGTGAAGCAATTAAAGGTTTAGTTAATTAAACCACAGCAATAAAGATACTTTAATTGAAATTGTGAAGCCACTTGCATACATCCAAAACGTTATAAATGCCAAGTACTGACAACAGAATTAACAGTGATTTTTCTAGTGTTTGCAAATAATTTCAAACATGAAGGAGTAACACATGATTATGAACATCATGAAGAGGATTATTGATTACAACTACCAAGATGATACAGTTTAAAAGATAGCAATTCAAATGATTGCATGCACTCTACCAGTGACATATGGAAAATATTCCACGCACAAGTACCTACGTTAAAGCATTCAAATCTTATTAAGAGTTAGCCAAGTTAGTAAGCATTAGTTTGGAGAAAAACACTATTTTGTAGCTGAGATATCCTTATGAGATAACTGAATCATTAATTGGGATTCGTTCATTTGATTTCAAAAACATAATTTGGGAGACAAACAGATATTATAATCTTGAATCGTTTCTCAAAGCACATATAGAGTAAGATTTTAAAGGTCATCGGATTTCCCACCCCATTTTCTATAACCATGACTATTTATCAATGACCATGAAAAGGAAACAGAAGTCAAGTCCTGCACTTGTCAATTAATTTTTTTTAAAGTAGCAGGCTCTTTACAAAAACCTTTGATGACATGCATTCGGAGTAGATTCCTTTTGCTCTTGTGATTCAAGGTTACAATTGTACACAATTAGAAAAAACCTAACCTAATCACAAAGCTATGAATAAAAATAATAAATCACACACAAAAATTACTTCATGACATTATTAGAAACTAATTACGAGGATATTGGGCACAAATCAAAGGTGGCAATCATCATGGTTTGGGCACTTCCTTTCCTAGTGAGGGACACCAAAGTGAAGGTGTGAAAAATTGAAAACAATGCTGAGATTACAGATGAATGTTAACTTAAATTTATGAGCAAAAGATAATACAAGAAAACATTCTTATGCGCCTAGTGCTGGAAAAATGATATTTCTAATAAAAAGAGGCAACAGTTATCTACAGTGGTAGCTTCAGTCAAAGAGAAAGTACTCAACAATTACTACTCAATTGTATTGCAGAGGGAGGCAAGTAATTGTTAAATGGTTCAACACTCTAAGTTATCTGCACAAATGCCCATCAAATGTGCACAGATGTAATGCTCAATTATTCACTTTCTTGCGAATATTTAAGAAGTTAAAAGTTGCTATTTTCTAAAGCTAAGGGATTCAAGGATGGCGGGCCTCCCTGTTCTAATCACCAGCCAACATCTCTGACTGAAGAGAACATATCAATCTTCCGCCATTCTAGAACAATTTAATTTCTTTGTGGACCAAACATTATGCACAAATCCATTTAGTCAAAAGCATTGCTCTTATTCTAAATAACAATTGGTTTTCACCCAGAAGGAAGAGAAATGTACTTCATATCTGTTGTGTACATTGAATTAGCATTAGTGCAGCTGATCAGATGGACGAGGCGTCATGCTGCTTCAAACAACAACCAACTTATCACTGCACCAAGAATGGGTAATTGGGTCAGGTACTTACTGCTTTGAGTTAAAATACCACAATAGATAAATACTGTAAAACAGAAATATTTTTCTATGATGCTTGGATGCCGAGCATCAGAGAGACAGATGAAAGGAGGGAAAGAGATGAGGTGAAGAGATGAGGCAATATAGATGGATAGATACATAGAGGTCTTTATTTGGGCGAAAATATACGGAGCATAATAAAGAAAAGATGAAGCAATTGGCTTTGGGACACCTTGAGAAATAACTGATATTTTAGGAGCACACTACATATTAGGGAATGCACCACAAAGAATGCCAAGGGACATATTGGGCCAGTAATGAGTAAGCAAGAAGCTCTACCGGTTGTAAGGGATTTAGCATAGGAGAGAGAAAAATTGAAGGGTTTCAATCATCTGACCTTAGGACTGAAATTATAAAGAAGATTCTTTCAGAAATTTGGGCGAAAGGACTGAAGGAAGCCCCCTCAGGTATTTCAAAGTTTTTTTTCCAATCATTTTTCACCAAAAATTCATTACACAATATTTTCAGAAAATGAAAAAATAATATCAAAAGTATAAAAATCAAAAAGTGTTTGCAACCCTGATTTTCAATTCATCCTTCAGAAATAATATCCCACATGTCATGTAGCAGTTTCCTTCTTCTGTTAGCCAGAGTTATGTTTACAATTAACAGATACAATTATTTTAGGTAAAACCAGCATGCATAATTCTGGTCATAAAAAGGTCCATTCTGCAATAAAGAAGCAGAACTACTTGGCCTAATTACCTTTGTGAGATGGTGCTCCATTAGCCACACTGAGGGTCCAGTGAGGCCCAATAGACCCTCCATTGACTGCCTCTGGCGACGCCTAGTTCGGCGAATTCTTTTACCAGTGTCTCCCCAGCCCTCACTTCCACTAAGAGCTTCACAGAAGCGTACAAAATCCACATCTATGTGATATCCATATGGGCAGCATTTACACAAGGATCGTTCGGACCAAGAGTGATTTTCATTTCCAAGGTTTTCATCCAGTCTTGAAACAGCAGTTCCATTCCCACCACTGACAGGTAGTGCATTTTGATGATGGCCTATTCATAAATCAAGACAAATAGTTTATCAAAAATATCATCCTTAACAAACCCTTTAAGTGGTAGTGCCTCACTGAGCATTGGAGTAATTTCTACCGCCATTGATCATTTCAGAAATGTAATTTTGTCTGCAGTGTGACATATTTACATCATCTCCCATTTTGTTTTATAATATACTATGCACTACATGTAGGATCAATGCTTCCACAGTGAAGATAACTTTGGAAATTCAAAAATATGCTATATTTACACCGATTAAATTTAAACGAATTGAAGACTCCTTGAATGATTATCAAGAAAATTACACCTCAAATTACACACCAAGAGTATTAACCCCACCAAGGATCTGCAAGGGAATTAATCCCATTCCTCAAGAAAACAATTCCTATGTCATTTTATAAGCGTTAATTTAGACTTTACGCAGGTGTTTCACGAGGAAAGTGAGAAATTTAAGTCCTTTAAATCTTGTGCCGTCTGCTGCTGTTTTCTACTTAGAGCGAGACTATTTCTAGAAGGATACATTCTATTAATATAATGTAATAGCTCTTATGTCTAATTGCAACTCTGACTTCGGTAATACCTATGACACTCACTATTTCAGTTTTAGAGCAATATAAAAAAATATACGGTCTTTGTTATCCATGCTCTTATACTTGTCGAGGTAATACTTTATCTAAGTAAATTGAACAAAAATTACTATTTCACCGACTCATGCCTTTTTTCAATGAATATAAGATTTACGGGTTTCAAAATATCGGGAGCAACTGAAATTGACCCTTAACCAGAGGAATGATACAACATAATATTAAAATGGATTAAAAGAAAGACTCAGTTTTCTTTTTTATTATTTGTAAACATCTAGATTACCTATACTCAGCATTCTGATGCAAGAAAAACTTATCAATTCGGTACTAAATTGCAACCACGCAAGGAAAACATTGAAGTAGGTACAAGAATTAATTTTTCCTTGATCCGCATCACACAAATACTGGAAAAACATAGCTCACAAAATTTAAACAGAAATGGAAAGGGTTTTTCAGTTAAGTAAGATGATTTAAAATTTGATTATGTTGACATAAAATTGAGATATTTCTCCTCGGCCATCTATCAAGCCCCGCCTGTGGCATTCCACACATCCCACTCACCTACGCATACTTCCAGCCGGTGACGTTTCGGCATCATCTTTAATAAGGGCAATGCTGTGATAACAACAGGTGGTTTGCAGCTTTTTTACAAAAATGAATCTGTGTCGCAATATCACAAAACGTTTCAAGAATTATACCAGGGGATCTAAACGAAGGTATCCAATTGCCAAAAACTCTATAACAACATGTATTCGTCCATAAAGTCAACATCTCATACACACGATACCGTGACACTTAATAACACACGTGGTATGCAATAGCAATTTTTTATGGCCAAAATATCAGTGAATTATAGTAATGAACTCGAACAATTTCTCCGTCGGGCTATTGAGTTTTCCTTCAGGCGTCTTAACAAATCGTATTAACAAAGAGTAATGGTTCCCACTGAAACATCATTGCACGGTAGTAATAAAACAAATAAAACCTAAAAGAGGTTTGAAACACTAAAAATAAGGTAACTCAGAGCTCCATGCAACAGGTATAAGTGTTGATTGATGGCCCGTTTCATCCGATTGAACTTACCAGGATTGGGCGAAGTCACTCCCATGATGTGAGATGATATTCCAAACAGAAAGAATAATTTAAGACTAATTATAAGCTCTTAAACGTCATACGAGAGCTATAGCAACAACAGGCATTAAACCTTCCCAAACTCCTTCCACCTACGCCTCATCGCGGTCAACTTTCTCCCGTGTTCAGCCTCGGAGTGAGGAGGAAGGTAAAGAAGGTGGGGGAAGGTAGACAGATGGGAGGGGAGACCAATAAAGTCAGAGGAGGGGGGTCATGAGTTTTGCGCCGCTTTTTCCGAAATATTAGCGATTGACATTGAATGGTTTAACCTCCATCCATATTCCATCATAATCTTCTTCCATGGTGTAACATACTGAGTGCGCAATATGTTCTCGTTATAGGATATCGCGAGAGCTATGGAATGATATAATTGCCATTACCATGCCTATTCACCACACCTAACCTCTGGCATTAAGACGAATGGACAGGCCGCTTCCGCAGCTCCTTACGCCTCCCAACATCGGCATTCACATTTCATTTATAGCCTTTTAATAGCACTCTGGGACTGTATAACCGTACCATTTTATTGAGTTGGGTTCAATTAATGGCTCAATCTGGTAACAGGTGTGTCAAAATATCAGCGATTCCACCGTGGACCATATAGTAATTTTCACGGATATATTTCATTATATATTATGGAGGACCTGAGAGGTTAGGAGCAAAATGTATACTTGTGCATTGGTATACCTAATATTATATCGTGCAAAGGTTGATTTTCGATTCACCACGAAAGGTTACTAGAGGATAGTGCCTTGTTTTATTTGGGGCTGAGCGATAATACACTATACACCAAAATAAAAAAGAATTAATTTACATCCCTCTTACAACCAAAATACTGCTCCGTTTCTTTCATATGTTTGGTAAGCCCCACAGGGGGTGGTTTTCTGAAGGTGATTTATAAACACAAATAATATCATATTTTAACCCATTACTACTGAACTAAATGCTAAATCATTCAAAATCTAATCTAATATTACCAGTCAAATCGAAGGAGAGCACCAATCGTTCAGAATGGGCATAAATAGGCACAATGCTCTGTACACTCGATATGCAGGCAGTGAGCACTAAAATATAATTACTTAAATATTTTATCTGTCTCATTGGCCGATATTCAAGTTCATGGATCATAGTAATGTCAGACTTTGTGTTAGTGACTTGTGTTTTGTTATAAAATGACAACAAGTGTAATTAATGCCTCATTTCTGGAATATGCAAAAACTGAGTTATTTTTGGACTGGCTTGATTACATTTTTTAAGGCTTGATTGTACCTAAATGTATTTATTCACTGTAAATATTGAAACATCTGCACTCAACCCCTCTTGTTTAAAGGGTGCACAGCACTCATAAATTCTTTTTAAGTGAAGATATTTCCCCAATATCCGCTGTCATCTCATCCTTTCGTGCATGGGGGAGAGAGCATCCACTCCATTTGTCTTTCGAATAGCCCCTGTTTTCTAAGTTAAGTTTTGTAACCCAGACCCCAGTAGTCTCCACTCCCTTATCCAAACTTTTTAAATTCATAGATTCAGTTAATTTCATGTTGGTTTCACTTTACCACTTTGGGCACTGACCGGCATCTTAAGGATAAATCTAGTTTACTTCTGCCTTACTGGGCCAATATTTTCAGATGGTGATACTTCACTGGGAGAGTCCTTTTTTTAATTCCACAAGTAGGCTGGTTGTAAATAAATTATCATGGCTCAATGAATTTTAGGCCTTTCATATGATATGCATGGTACCTTTTACAATTGCCCTCCATTTTCTATACTTCATAAAGATTCCATTGCTTCCTGGCCTTAAGAGATATATTGCAATGAATCTGTCCTTGTTCATTTTGGCAACATTAAAATGAGGAGTTTGACTTTTGTTTCTACATTGTATATGCTTGTACCTGGTATGCACTGTTGCTGCTGCCTCTTTAATCACCTGCTATTCCTGCATGTGAGGCAACTACCCTTCCATAGCCACACAGACATCTGGAATGGCCTCTTGGTGGTCCTTAATGCCTGAATGTAGTTGCATTACAAGTAATGAGGACTATCAGGTCCAATCTGGCTGCCATATCCACCAATAATCTTCCTCTCATATCCAGTCACGGCATACTGTACCCCAAGGCTTTAATATTCAAATCATCAGCTACAAAAAGATTTCCTTCCATGCGTGGGATACCATCTCCAAAGTATTTGGCCTTTCTTTGAACTTGTCTATCCTCTCATTAAATTTGAAGTAGTAGCTTGAGTCATGCCTTTACCCTTTGCCTGAATGAAAAATCTTCCAGATCCATGACAATATTTTTTGTGCATTTGAGACAGATATCCACAGGGCAACAGAGCCAGAATAATCGGAGAAATAGGATGAAGATTGCTTCACTTGATACTGCTTACCAAATAGCTCGCCGACTACGGTAAGTGGGGCTTCAAAATTGTGCACTCAACCATTGACCCTATCAATGCGATGGTGTGAGTAACAAAAGAAGCAGAAAAGGGAAATCATTTGCGTCGTATAGTGCTGTTGATGGTTAACTTTTCTTTTTATTCAACAAGCTGGAGAGACTAGCTTGAACTACTGGAAAGTACATTTCAAGTCTCTGATTAATGCCTAAATTACCAAAGTGTCTGTATCTTATTGCACAATACAAGAAATAGACAGAGAAGCAAGGGGTTGTTGGCTGAAGTTACCCAAGGGTAATCAATTTTAGGTCCAGACCTATGGAATGATTATTTCAGTTGGAATGCTGGAAGACACAGTCCTGGCTGTGTGTGCTGATGATGTTACTGGGGCCATCATAGCTCGGACTCCTGAAATGGCACAAATGAAGCTTAACAAGGTGATGAAGCATTTAATGGCACATGAAAGGAACTCAAGCCGCTACTGGCAAGGAAAAAGATAGAATAGTGATGCCACCAAATTAAAAGAAACCCGCTATTTTGTTGAAGTTTGGTGAAGGTATTGTGTGCACTCTACTATATACAAGGTACCTGGGAGTGATGATGCACACAAAGCTGCGTACATCATCCTGGGAATTGACATTGTGAAAAAATTGAATCAGAGCTCAAATTTTATGTTACAGGTGAAATGGTTTTCTGGTTGCGATGAAAAAATTAGAAAACAAAGTGATGCATCAACTTTTATTAGCTACTACATTACAAACAAGAAAATTTGTAATAATATCATCTGTGCTAGTCCTAAGAAACCAGCAACTTTTAATCACAGTCTGCTGTAACATGTACAACTTCTTAAAAAATGAGAAGAAAATTATTTAATACAATCCCACATACATTATCGCCAATAAAATAACAGATTGAGCATTTAAATGAAGTTTGAACAAAGTATCCAAATAAAAGATACTTAATGAAATCTTAATGCATAGATTACTGGTAAAAATCCATTTAAATGTATTATTAAAAATAATATTGAGCATATGTATTAACTGGGAAACAGTCTTAGTAGGTATTGCACATACTTTCATAGATAACCCGTAGTAGCCCTGTAAAAGTTAAATTGAGCATTCAAAAAATAATGATAAAATTAACCTAATTATGATAAACCACTGCTTAAGTTATTTGTTGCTTTGAATTACAAAAATATCCTACTAAGAACTCATTTTCAAGATAACTGCTAATGCATTGTTGGTAAAAACTTCTAAAAAATTTCTTTCGTCACATAAACTGATAAAAAAGTGGTAAATGTCTTCTAACAAATAGACTTTACCAAAGAACAAGTTATACAGTAACTTTTACATTTGATTGACCTGATTGAAAACCTTTCAATTGATCCTATACCATTCACAATGAGGAACATTATTGATTTGTCTTTTATACAGTTACTTTGGTGGAATTAAAAAAAAGCATTCTTCTTTAATGACAAAGGTTATTTTGAAACATAATATGCAAAGATCAAACAAGGCACACATTCAAAAAATATTTTAAACATTAAAATTTTAAAAGGAAAATCAGATGAACCTTTCTGGCACAAATAACTTCATTATACCTACACAAGACTCTGCAATGCCATCAGTGTTTATCAAACACAGACAAAGTTAGGTCAAATGGCATCAAAATAAAATTTGTGCTTCAAAGATGAAACTTCAACAGTAAAAATCGTCTTTCTAAGACATTCCTCAAAAAATGAAGTGTGCAGTCACATTTTAAATGCGTAAATAATTTTGACTGAATGAAAAGCCAGATGAATTACCAAGGTATAAATAACTTTATAATACATCATTATATATATTATGAGACAAAACCACTCAAATGTCTACTTTGGCAAGAAGGCATTACAGGCTTTTTTTAATTATCACCATCAACATGATCAATCTAATTTAATGAATTCTAAGATAATCAAAAATGACCAACAACAATAGAATGGTCTCAAACAAGAACATAATACTAAGTCATAAACACTATGGCCACCCTTGAAAGATTAAAAAATCTGCACAAGCATTTCTTGCACTTAAATTAGTGATAGTTAAAATCACAATTTTTTAGCATACAGAGTAGTTACCAGCACCAATTGAAGGAACAAAAAATAACATTTATAAATTGAAAATGATATTATTATAACACTTTTTCATTAGAACTATGACTGAAATATGAAGATTTCTTTCAGAATATGACCCATTTAAAAATTACCCAACTAAAATTTACAATTCCACATAATCAAATAAAATGTCGGGCTCAATAATGTTCATTGAGAACAAATATTAATGTAATACTCATGCAAATTATGATTAACATTTTCATATTACACTTTACTAGCATTATTATGCATATAAAGAATGATGCTATGTCAAATAAAGAGAATATTTAAATGAACACTTTCACAATAATGTTTACAAAACAAGAAAAGAAAAATTGGAATAATTCATTCCAATAAGAGACCAATGAAAACTATCACATAAAATTTTAATAATGCCATAGCATTGATTTTTAAAATGGACAGTTTCAATGCCACTACACAGAGATACTACCATCTCTAAACTGTGTTCTCCCTATGAATGCGTTTATGAGGACGCTTCGACCAGCTGCATTGAAAATTAAAGATGCCTGAATAGCTTCTGATGCACTCAGAGTAGACGGATGACTAGATATTCCTTCTGCTCCATATCCTCGGGCAACCAAATGATAGGGTGAACGCTGCAGAGACAAGTTTGAACATTTCACAAAATTAGCATCCCCACAAACAACTAACTGAACAAATAACTGAGACAACAAAATCTGTATCAAATTAGTAAATATATATGGGTACATGTTCACATAAGAATGGAACTCCGTTGATAATATTTCTTCATGCTACTTGGATGATGATTACTGCATATGCTAGAAAACTGTAACAATACAAGTTTTAAAATAATTTTACTCATTGAATCTCACTGACTGCAGTGGACTGAGAATGGAAACATGGCATATAATTGGTTCATGTTTACACATCACTTCATGAAACATGATGGGAATGTGATTTTTAGGATGGCAAAAATATCACAATAAATTTGCATTTAACTGAAACAAGATTAAAACACTACCATTTATTAATCAAGGTGCATCCTTCATATTGATTGAATTCTAAATCAGATACCAATGTTGTCTGAACGCATTAAAAAATTGAAAATATTTTTATAAAAACTCCTCCAGAACTCAAAGCAAAGTGGTGAATGTTTATTGAAATTAGCTAAAGAGGGTTTATAAAATCACCTTCAGTAATGAGCACGAAATATTGCCGGAGATTATTTTGCAATTTTGAACACACTAGATGGTTATGAGAGATAACCTTAGTTGTATGAGAGTTCACATGAGAGATAACCTTAGTGAAAGACAAAGAAAACCCACTATTTTGAATATTGTAATTAATTCAACTGTTGGCAATAATTAAATTTGCAACAGGTTAATTATTTACAGCATTAGATAACTATGCAGTCTTTATACCAATACATTCTTGAGTGTATTCTCTATTGAAACAAATTAAATACTGGATTACAGCACCTTCAACACCAACAACCAATTGGGACATTTGGAATTAAATACTTTGAATGAAGGAATGAAGTAAATAAGAAAATCATTAATCAGTAGTAATGGAATTCTCAATCACTGAATATGTAGTCATACATATGTCATTTAAGGAAATGGGTCATAGCAGTACACAAATTTTAAAGAGGAATTTTTATTACAACAAATCAACCAAAGTGAATGAGGCTCAGTTTGTCAGACTAATAGTAGTATGATTCACAGAGGTTGCCTTTGTCAAATGCAAAATACTCACTTCCAAACGGCATGCAACCGATGTACCAAATATTGCCTTTTGCTCTCTCTCAATTTGAGCCCACCCTCCATCATTGCCAACCAGAGCTATTACGGGTAGATTGTGACGAACAAATGTGTCAAATTCTGCTATTGAATAGCCACATGAGCCATCTCCATATATAATCCACACTTGAGCATCTGGGCATGTTATTTTTGCACCAACTGCAAATCCACCACCTACACCCAAAGTGCCAAATGCACCTGGATCTAGCCAGGTCAATGGACCACGGGGTCTGCAACACAAATAATAACAGTAACTAAATTATTCAATTCAGGAACATAATATGCAAATGGTTAAAATACAGAAACACAAAACAAAACTTTTCTATTGGTATAATTAAAAATCATAAATTCAATTTGAAGACATATACAGCAAACAAAAAATGTTTGTCAATGCACTGGTAAAACAAAGTAAAAAAGCTGTAGCAAATGTTATCAGGACTGCACAGGCTAACTCTCCACCAAACTGAAGATAAATATTCCCACATAATTCCAGATGGTTACAACAGAATAATTTTTTCCTAAGCATTGTACATGAGCCACATGAACTAACTTTTCATGCACTACTTTCACAAGTATGAAAAAACATCACAATCTTCTCCTTATTCCAATTATTAAGTGGTCATGGCACCATGTGTGACTACCATTCAAACCAATGACATGAAAAGACACTTGTCTCTAACTTCTTTGAATTCAACAAATATTATTTTGGAGCATTCATATTATAGCATATTGTTTTCACAGGCTGGTGAAAATGGTACATTCTGGTAAAGTAGCTTTACCTGTATTATAAGGTTAAAATTATAAACAATGACACCATACAGCTTTATTAATGCTTCAAATAATCTTTGGTTCTGTAATATTACCATTCGTCATTTACCTGCAATAAGAGACACTGAAATGAATACACATGGTGTGGAAGTGACACAAAGGTGAGAACTGGCTAAATGACCATGTGACTGAAAAAAAATGATAGCTTCACAAATTTTTGCAATCCCTGGAGAGCTATGGGTTAACTCTTCCCCGGAACAGTACGTGAGAAAGGATACTTTGTACATAATATTATCTAGTAGAAGGGGAGGGTTGCAACTGAAATATGTTACGTGGAGTAAAATGCAATGAAAAATTACCATTTCCTTGAATGCATGCACATATGTTTCTCGTACAAATGCATACATTTATTCTGGGTAAGGAGTCAAAAACAGTAAAATATAATTATTTGGCATCATTTACCAGTCTTTCATGAAAATATCATAACTGCTAACTCATTAACACAAGCACTGATAGTATCATTCACTCATATACATAACCAAGATGGCATTGCCTTAGCAATTAATTTTCAAGAGTAAAAAAGCACAACTATCGCCAAAATAATTTATTTGAGAGGGTTAAACTTAATGTATTCCCTTATTTAATATACTCTCAAAGATATCTAAACAAAGGTTAGCCAAACTAGAGTGATTCTACCTATTAAGGTAAACTTTTGCTTGCATCATAGGAACCCAGGATATTTCAATTACTCTGAAAAAATGGAATTGCTGGGAAATAAATAGTGGTGGCACATTAACTCAGCAAATGTTTGCGAAATATGATAAATCCATAATATATATAACCAGGTGTAATGAATGCACAGAACATGAAATGAAACATGAGGTTTTAAGTCCATTGGCAATCTAGTGCCTACTCAACTTTCAAACCATATATGCACCAAAAATGGATGCATGAATGAAAGCAGAGAAACTCACAAGCTATCACATTATATCTAATATGAACTCAGCCTTTCTATCTCAATCATCTAGCAATTTCATTCACCAAAAATAATATGCAATTCCTTACTTCAGGATGTTTGCTGCAGAGCCAACAAAATCACCACCATCAGCAATCAGGATAGCATTGTCCGGCAGCAACTTATTCAGCTCATGCAAGACACTCAATGGGTTCAAATAGTCCACAGATTGTGTTGACATCTGAAAAACCCAATATTCACATTATTTGTACATGTATATGATAAAAGTTCCATCACCCTCTAGGCACTGGCAGATTGCCTCATGACAGGAGGGGAAAAGCATGAGAAACTTCAATTAAGCCTCTTATTCTACAAAGCAGGTCACATGGATTCATAAAAGGTTCACAGATTTTGAGAAACTGAATTTTGAAAAATTTGGCACTCGGTTTACTTTAAAAAAGACAAGGATTTCCATTATAATTCAGGACTAAAATGTAAAATTGAGTGATTTTAAATAATATGACATGAATGCTACTTCCAATACTTTTAATATTGCAAATCAGATTTCACATTTAAAATATAGTGAGAAAAGCTAGCATCACATGCATTATTATGTATTTTCCAAGAATAATTAAAGCCAAATACTTAAGAGAATACTTCTTTGTTGGAAGCAATTCTTTAACATTATTCCAAGCCTAGAGATAATTGGGATAACAGATGGACTACTAAAATAGCACCATTAATTCATTAACAGACTTGCTATCAAATCAATGCATGCATTGATATGATAGCAATCCACATGCATATCAATGCATGTGGATTGGATGATTTAAGAGGGTTATCAATAGAAATGGGTCCTAGAATTCACTCATCCTCCTACATGAATCTCAATGGATTCGAACATTTGATTGGACACAAATAATGGGGTACTTTGAAGTTCGGCCTCTTCTTTGTTCAACCTAGCATTGCTCTGCTTTTGCTGAGCCTAGCTTTCATATTGTGGCAGTACAGAGCCATATGCATGAAAACATAGCTACAATTGTAATTAATGTTCTACCATATTCCTGGCACCCATAAAAAGTTATGGACAAAGTTATATGGGCAACAATTATATGCATACAGGATGCTTACCTGCAAGCCATCACTAGGACCTGGGGCAATTAGTTCTAGACCTTACTTTAAACAATAAAGCACAGGTTCTCTGGCAAAAATTGTAGTCTATTTTGTAATCATTCAGACTACTTTTTGATCATTTGAACAAAAAGGAAAGCATCCCCTTTGGCCTAGCGAAGAGTGAATGCAGTCTCTTCATGGACAAGGCATGAGAATTAGTACAAAGAGCTGATTTACTTCTTTAAGTGAGCCCTGGTAGTCAGGAAAATGTAAAAAAATCACCCACCTAAATAAAATTATGATACAGTCATAGAGCACTTCAGTACTTGATAAATGAACCATATCCATTACTTACATCTAATATGAATTGTTCCTTTGCGACATCTCTTTCTTGGAGTTTTGCAATCCACTTTGAGTCACCTTTATAACCATAAACAAATGTTTCAAGGGAGGAAATGAATGATGCCACATCCCCCGTTATGGTAAGTGTAGGATTCCAGAAGTACCATGCATTCTATAAAAAATAAATATAACCATTAAAAAAAGATAATAAACATTTTCAGTCTCCAACCTATAGACCATAGGGTATAACAGTTTTACATAATTACACAATGCATCATAAACCCCCAACCATAAAAGCTGAGCAGAGTTTGCAGCAACCAAAGGAAGACACCTAGTTACATGCACATCCCCTAATTAAAATTTTTAAGCATAATTATAGCATTAAAATTGAAATAATTACTGCAACAATGCTCATTACATGTTGTTTACAATTGAAAACATTTAGACACATACTAAACACATGCATCTAGACATGGCTGAAAATATTATCCCAAAAATGTCACTAATCATTTAATAATTTTAAATTAAGCACATGTTCTTTAGTAAATTGTGCTTTTGTGTACTGAGGCACTTGCTTATACACAACCTATATTACGGGTACTAGAAAATGAAGAATTTTTCTACTTTTATTCCACACATACATGATATCCTATGCTAGGAATGAGTTCCTTAAAATTACATGTGGCACAAACAATTGCATCATGAACACTATGCCCTTCTAAATACAGTTTTGTAATCACTTTTCAATCCCCCTCATGTAACTATTCACATTTAAATAGCATTTATTATTGAATTATTTATTAACATTTACATAATTAATCAAAGCAATGTCTACATACCATCTGAATGGAGCAAAGTCATTAAAACAATAATTATCATTTTATAAAGAATTGGTACTTTCAAATGAAATTAACAATAATATATGTTTATATTCTTCGTGTATGGCTTTGAATAACTAAAAGGCTTTAAGCCATGGGTGGTTTTTTCATTTTTGTGACAAACAGCACTGGCTTCGATTTAGAGAGATGCAATATATAACTCATGTTGATAAATTAAGCTCTCAAGTTGCCATGTGGTGTTACCTCCTGAGAAAAATTGTGACCCTCGTTGACGACGGCACAGCTCTCTCAGTTTATCATGCATTTATTCATAGTCGACTGAAACATGGAATTGCAGGCAATTCCAATTGGGGGCACTCATATAATTCCATGGGCCTCTTTAGGCTGCGAAAATGGGTAGTGAGAATTGTAGGTGAAGTACCAAAGGCATGTAGTTGTAGGCCTTTTTGTAAATATCTAAACTATTCCCTGTAAGTATGTGTCCATTTTGTTATTATTGATCAGTTAAAAAAGTAATGTTCAATTGATAGCCAATGCTGATGTACATAGGCACAGCACAAGGCATTGTAATAACTTGAGGACAAATGCCCAAAAGTAGTTATACTGGTGTAAAATTCCTGAACACATTACCTAGAAAACCAAGGGAAATAAAATATTTTGTGTCATTCAAGTCTAACTTTTATCAGTTCCCATGTGAACATCAATGATATAATGTGGATAAAATCACTCCATTGAAATTAAACCACTTGGCTTTTCCACATAAAAAAAGCCCTGGGATTTAATTTCAATACGAAGACTTTCCACCTAGTGACACCAGAAACAGTTTTATTTTTTTATGTTACTGTATGTTAATAATTAACTTTATTCTGTTTCTTCTACAGTTTGCTGTTTTCTTTTTTATCTGTGATGGTATCATAGGTATTCAAACTCCATTGTAATATGTTTGTCTGAAATATTTGCAATCAATGTGATGAGTTCCATGGTTTCAAACATGTTTTCTAGGAACTAATAAACATCATCATAAGTTCAAGCAAATGTAAAGGTTAAATCAATCCAATGTAAATATACTATAAATTCATTAAAAACTATGCAAACATCAATTTGTTTTACTGCTCTTAACTAATATTACATGACTTCTGCAGAAACTTACCATTGTAGCTTGATCGTAGTCTCGATTTACAGTTATAATTTTACCCTTTTTAGGTAAGATGCGGCCATATTTTAGCCGAAAATCACACTTCGTGCCAGCCAGTATAACTAAGTCAGCTTTTTTCAGAGCCTCACTGCGTGCATGTTGAATCTTAAAGTAAAATTAAACCATTCAAATAATCCAATTACATTACATTATGAAACAAACAGATTAGTTTCTGAACAATGGAATTCACAACCAATTGAATACATCCACCAAGAGCACCAAAACTGTTAAAAATGAGGTATGATAAAGTATGAGAATTTTTTTTCAGAAGATGTATTTGCCCAATTGTCACAATATTTTTGCTGCTGGCTACTACATTCATCTCATTTTGTAAAGTGACTTTGTTAGCTATATTGAATTTTTATAATATTACCAACTGTCAAAGAGGTTACATATGTTTGGTGTGCTTAGCAACTTTTTATCCAGATTTAAAAAGGAAGAACTCTCATCAAATTTCACTTCAACAATTTAATGCATGTAATTTCAGATGTCGCTGTTGGTGGGACTTATGAAACTCAAAAAACCATTAACAAAAACATTTTCCAGAGGATCGTAAACACACTGAAGGTGACAAATTTCCCTGAATGCTCCAGCACATCAATAACCAATTACAGCATTGACAACAGGAAGAAAATGATAATGTAAATTTGCTGAATCATTTTAAGGTGTTGCTGAACATAAGCAGAACATTTGGCTCATGTTGAGCAATTTTTAGAATGTGTGGGGAATGCGATGTGTGGTAGCCAGATTCGTATGGAAATCGACGAAGAGCAGTGTCAAATGTATATTGCTCATTAACTGCTAAATGAAATCAATGATGATCCAGAATGGCTCAAAGGATATTGACCAGCAATCAAACTTGGTTTGCGTGGATACATTGAAACTAGGGCCCAATCATCCCAATGGAAGAATGGAAGACACTGAAAACAGCTGGCAGGAAAGAGTCAACTAAATGTGAAAGTTCCACTCACTTGTTTCATTATTTCAATTTCATAGTGTTCCATTAGTTCTTACTGCTAGGTAGAAAAGTCAATAAGTAGTTTTATCTGGAATTTCAATGTCATTTGCATAAAAAAAGGTAACAACAAACAGAATTAATGGCATAACAACTTAAAGAAATTGCATCATGACAATTCAACTGCCTTGTTGGTGACTTTTCGGCCCAGAACAACATCCCTATGCCTCAGTCTCTGCATTTACCCCTGAGACTACAATCTGTTCCCAAAGTAAAAAACCATGATAGGGTGATGCTTTGCCAAAATTGAATAGATAAAGACAAAATCACTGAAGCAGCTAAATGCTACACCAAAAATTGCAATCGAAAAATGCTTAAAAGATTAAAAAAGTACCTAGCACAGGTGTATTATATCTAATTGAGACTTCTATGAGGGGGAATATCAATATTGAATAATAAATAAAGATTACTTGAGAAAAAAGTACATTCCCCCGGTTTTTAATCAAACCTCACATACTATCCAAGAAAATTCAAAGAAAGACCTGTGCCCACGCTGCTGCTTAACGCACTCAAGAAAATTGAAAAGGTGGAAAGTCTATTTAACCACTCTAAGAATAGACTATTTTATTTTCCATTCAAAACTAGACAAAAAGTATTCTGCACAATCAGTCTAGTTTACTGATTTTAATGTGTGGCAATGTGGCCCTGTTACAAGGTTTTAAAGAAAATATAAAATGTATCATTTATTTAACTTAGTTAATATTAAGATTACAAGCTATGTTCATTTCTTCAGCAGGACATTTGCTGGTTCATGGCTAATGTCATACTGGAGAAAAACACAAAACTCAGCTTAATTCATTATAATTTATTATTCTATTTTTCTATATTTGTTAATGACAATAAATCAGTAGATATTTGAGATTATTGGGGTCTCATTATGATGTTTTCACTCTAGCATTGGAGCTATGAAACTAGAAATCATTTCTTGCAATGTAGTCACAAATGTTAAATAAAATTTGATACCCGATTACTATTCTTAATTCACAGCTACCTGTATTGGGCATCCAACTCCTAGGAGTCCACGAGCCATTCCTCCAAGATATGTAGGCACACCCAGTTGAAGAAGGGCATTCCTCATGTTTTCTATCCCATCTTTTTTAATCATTGCTTGGCTTCCAACTAATATAAGAGGGCGCCTGGCCTGGACCAGTAAGGTTGCAGCATCTTCGACTAATAAGGTTGTAGGCAGAGGAGAAAATATTTAATTAGGTAAAACTGGTAGGCTATGAGTAACAAAACATTTGGTTTCAAGGTCGCAAACTTGACGAGGTGGAATCAGTAGCACCAAAGAAGAGCCACTAGTCTACTAAACTAGTTTAAATAGACTCAAAAATTCAGGACAGGGAAGTAAGAAAATAAAAAGCTATACTGGAAGAGGAAATTGAGATACATATATAAGGCTTGTGCATAGTGAGTTAGTGAGGATAACTGGTACCATAGTAATAGAACAAGGATGGAAAAAGAGCCATTGAGGGGTGGCAATATTACAGAACCAAAATGTAGAATGAACCATACAAAACATAGAGTAGGTGACTACTTCAATATTATTAGTAGATGTAAAAGATGATCTAGCAAACTTAGTCATTCTTCAGTAATATACACGCAATATTATATGCCACCAAGCACCAATAGAGAGGAAGAAGCAGATAGGGTATACAAATGGAGGAAGTAATCGTGGATATTCCTCGGAGTCAATAGTGATGGGGGAATGCAATATGATATTGGGTGAAGAAAGAGATTTTTTTAGGTAAGAGAGTATAATTTGGGACTAAGAAATGATGATGGTATGAAAGAAATAGAGGCCTGCAAGAGAAAGGGTTTAGTCATGATACACACTTTGTGTAAACAGCAAAACAAGTCTTAGATTATTATTATGGGCACTTTACCATTTAAGGTAGGTTTTGGATGGACAGTACTGGACAACAATAAATTTCTTTGCCTCTCGACACAAAACACAACCTGACATCTGGAAATATTAGCCCTTCTTTAATCCTGCCTCCCAACATTCCATCCAACACATGTTGTCCTTTCCCTAACCTTTCCTCATTTGCCTCAAGTAATCACCTGTCACAGTATTCAACATTGGATTAAATTAAATATGTCTTGAATC
Organism: Hetaerina americana; assembly: GCF_022747635.1. NCBI lineage: Eukaryota > Metazoa > Arthropoda > Insecta > Odonata > Calopterygidae > Hetaerina > Hetaerina americana. The sequence continues at coordinate 4,771,628 of NW_027286797.1, read as the reverse complement.
AGAATTTGCATTTTTTTTGAATTTGTAATTAGTTTTATCTGACTTTGTACTGGCTAATTGCCACATCATGAGTTTTGGGGAATTTTTTTTTCATTTCAGATCCATTGGGTTCAATGCTTGTACCATCAGTTTTAACAATGCATTCAAACCTGTCCATATCTCTAACCTCTGTTACAAACCATAACTCAAAATGACCAATTTTTGCAGACATCAATTTAGACTCTATTAAGCCCAACATTAACTGAACCTCTATTAGAGCCAACATGACACAACCAGACCACATTATAAACCATTCATCAGATATGCACCTCATAGGTTATCCAGAAAAATATAATACCCAAATAATGACCAATGAAGGAACTTCAACAAAAATAAAAGAATGGGAAAAAACTAATTTGGAAACATGACCATCCAGTTGAATGTCAAAAGGTAGTGCCTGTGAAGTGGTAGAAGAAGGAATGTATATAATGTAATGAAGGTATTAATTGCTGTATCTCCCAAGCCTATAAAATGCACCTGAATGATGCATAAGATGCACCCTCATTTTTCATGCCAGAATTAACAAGAAATAGGTTTAAAAAATAGGTCAGACAGAAAAGATTTAGTTATTTGGGTGCTAACTGTTAGTGCAAAGAAAATTGAATTGTCATGAGGGAGGACCCAAAAGTAACGGAAATTGGGCTGCGGCGGGCAGCAAGAGTGGGGGAAGCCTTTGTTCGGCCAGTCATACATCAGGCTCAAGCCACCTGCGTCAGTAGGCGCAGCGCCGTTGCTGTGACTGGATCGGTCCATCTGTGAGAGCTATTTCAGTGAATCAACCTTTTTCATTTCTGCGAAAAACGTGATGGTTGGTTATCAAGAGCAATGAGCTGCAGTGAAATTTTGTTTCCTGTTATGGAAATCGGCTGCAGAAACTACTGTAATTCTCAAAACTGCTTATAGGGAAGCTGCCCTAAACAAAGCCAGGGTCTATGAGTGGTTTACACGTTTAAAAATTGGTGAAACGTCAATTGAAGACCAATCCCGTTCAGGCCACCCTTTAACATCAAGAAATGATGAAAATGTCCACAAAATCAATCCCTCATTTGTGAAGATTGTTGCAGAACCATTGATCAACTCAAGTTAGATGTCTGGATTGTCATGGAGATTAAAAGAGCTGATCTTTGGAACTCAGGCAATTGGTTCTTCCATCATGACAACGCGCGCTGGCTTATGTCACCCTCTCCATGATGCAGCTTTTGACAAAAAACCACATTGACATCGATTGTCCACCTACTCACCGGGTTTAGTGACTGTGACTTCTTTTAGTTCCCCAGACTCAAAAGGGACATGAAAGGAAAGTGTTTTGACACTGTGGAGGAGGTCAAACAAAAATCACTAGAAGGACATCCCGATAAATGAATGCCAGAAATGTTTTGAACGATGGAAGCATCGTTTGGAAAGGGCACTGTGGTCAATGGGAAATACTTTGAGGGTGAACAAAATTTAATGTAAATATATCGAGAACTATAGAATCTTCAACAACATTCCTGTTATTTTTGGGTTCCCCTTGTATGATAAAAATGTTTATTCATCGCAAAATCCTGGAAATTCGTCATCCCTGGGTTAAAATGCCTTTCAGCAGCCTCATTTCCATGGAAATTTTTAGGAAGTACTTTCAATGAAACATAAAAACTCTTCTGCTTATACTGACTTAAATCAGTGATATAATTGGCATTTGCAATAACGGCAACCAGTCTCTATGTCTGATGCAGGAAAAAATACAGAATAGTCTTTATATTTCAGGCAGATCGACTGGAGCTTATAAGTTGAAATTATACCCTTACACCCCAGCCAAATAGAATCAGGCTGGTTTTAGAGTAAATTTTGGAGTAAAAAAATGTCTCAACGGCCAGGGAATACAGTAATTATGAGTGGTTCCATTGAGCTGGTGCAAAATTTCTGACTAGTGGTCAATTATTTCAAGACACGACCAAAAGTGTTACTTGTATATTGCAAATTAAATAGTTCACTTCAAGGAATGAGTAGTTAGAGAGCTTAAAGAAAATGCCTAAAGATATTTTTTGTACCATCAGTGGAGGTGTAGACCATCACAAGCAATTGAATTGAGATAGTGGATGTAATAATTTATTTAAGAATATGACACAGCTAAGATCTATAATTAGAATGACTTTAGAATGGCTGCAGAAGGTGTTGCAGATCTTTTTCTATTCAACATTTTACACATTTAACATATGCATTTTCTACATATATTTGCAATTCATGCATATAAAAAACTTATTATGAACTCATTCAGATTCATGCAAAATTAACAAATTATCAATTTAATACATGGACATATGTAAAAATAACACATGGCAAATTTCAATCATAAGAATCCCTTCTGGTACTTGCCAACAAAATAGCATCATATATCTCTTTTTTTTGTAAGTTCAGATTATTCAAGGATAGAGTTCATCCTGAGTATTCAGTCTGATTGCAATTTTGCCTCAAACCCTGTAAGGTGACCACTTTGATGAGAAATCATCAGGGATCACCGGAGACAGGTCCAACTTAATTATCACTGAAAGATTATGTTCTATATTTACTTGCCATACAAAACCATAATTCTCTCCTTGAATTTGAAAGAAAATGGAATGATATCAAATAAGAAGTTATCAGAATTGAGTTTTGTGGCGGTTCATTTGTTTGTGCGATTCAGGGGTGTGCCGCGAGGTGTCACCCTAGGCACAACACGCGAGAAGGCATTTTGACCCACGCGGTACAGTCACGTCTCAACCCCAGCTGAGCATTCATCCCTCTCGTGCCCGTTGCGCCCATGGCATATATCTTTCCGTGTTGACCTTGGTCTGTTATCCACAGCACTCAGAATAAATCTGCAGTTCATTCAAACGTTTTATATGTGCTTTATTAGTATTTCCTAGCACCGCCTGCACTAAAATAATTTCCAGCACTCCCACAAGTTTAATATAGTAACAATATTTATAATTTTTTTGCATGTAAAATAATAAACTAAATAATTCCGATTTTCATTAAATACAATCTTTCCCATGCAAGCATATTAAAAGTGTTAGTAAGAGTAGTTTCCTGAAATAACCAAAGAGTAGTAGTAGTTTGGTTAATATAACCAAAATAATCATGAAATTTTCAATTAGACACAAAAATCTATGCAAAATGTTGCCAGAACAAACCTCAAAACAACACATGGTGTCATCTAGTTACACACAAAACTATGAAGATCATGACAAAATTTGATGAGTAAAAATTCTTTTTAGTAATTGCCATAATTTTTCAATTACAATATGCACCCAAGATTCACCCTTATTCCACAAGCAAAGTGCAAAAATATCCCAGTCACCATGCATAGTATGCAACTTTTGTAGCTTCCAGCTTATACCTCACCCTTCTAACAAGTAGTTGACAACTGATTACAAGATCAGAAGTTCACGTTTCTACTGAGATTGAATTGTACTGCATCTTAATGAACTTTGTTCAGTAAAATTTAAATCCTAAATGTGTTACCACTGCATGCATACCTAGATTAGGATCAGGTATGGGAGTTTCGACCGGAAGAGGACTCATGTCCCTTGGTTCCCAGGCTGAGGTAAAAACAGAATTCAAGTAGTACTCTAGGTACCTAAATGGAAAAAAGATATGAGTATTAACTCTGCACACAAAAAAAAAAACTTTCATCTAGGCAATATTATGCAAAATGACAGAGTCAAATATTAGTAGCACCAAAACCACCAAAATAGAGCTGTTACAAGGTCTGTCTCAAAAGTAGTTGCCCTCCGACCTCAAAAAGTGAAAAAATACTTGCAAGAGTGAAGCTTTGCTGGGCCGGGATCGCAGATTAAGAATTGGTATGGTTTCCAATGAACTTGGCATTACTAAAAAATATATGCATCAACTTGTGACCGTAAACATGGGGATGAGAAACTCATGTGCAAAGTTGGTCCTGTGAGTGCTCTCGGACCAACAAAAGTATACTGGTATGTGGATCTGCCAAAAGCTTCTTGACCATGTGAGTGAGGATCAAAATTTTTTGACAATGCCCCCCCAAACTTCTTCCTCTTCCCTTGCCTCAAATCCATGCTGAAAGGACATCAGCAATGCTCGATAGAAGAGTTACAACAGGTCATGACGAGGTAATTTAGCATCATTCTGGGCGCTGCCTTCTAGAGGATATATGAGGCGTGGAAAATCCTCTGGTAGCAGTGTGTGTGGATATACATGGATGCTACTACAAAGACTTTAGAGTGAATTCATCAATTCTAGCAATAGCTGGTTTTTTATCGACTCAGTTCTAATACTTTTAGGACAGATCTTGTATAAAAGGTAATCAGAGATATTAAGAAAAACAATTGCACCAAAACAAATGCCATTCAACATTATATCCATATGAAAAAGGATTATGCATGGGGGTAATATACAAAATAGCTTAGTTTTCACGATTTAAGTCACCACACACCATATATTTCACACCAAAACATGCATGACACATCAGCAACACATTCATGTAGACAGGCAAAAGCTAAACCTATGTCATCTTATATAAAAGCCCTCTAAAACCCAAGAAAATATCTGGAACAAAATGTAATCAATAAGTAAAGAAAAAGTTTGAGCAATTTTGTTGAGTTTCTCAGGTATGGAATTAGGTACAAGAGTATATTCTATCAATTCTATCATTTAAGAATTATAATTTTAAAACCAGCCCAATAATGTTACTACATACACTACTGACATTGACCTTCAAGGACTGTTTCTCAGTGTATCAAGTAAAAAATAATATTGTTAGATCCAAATTCTAAAATGCTACAGAGAGCATTGAGGCAAAAGATTATACAAGCCATAATTTTCACTTCATTACAGGCTTTTTACAGCTATTAAATGCCCATGATATTTGCCCAGTAAAAATAATTCATAAGATATAAAGCACCCAGGTTACAGAGTACTTTTCCAAGAGTCATATATTAGATTGTTATGAGGCATTTATATACTAATAGCCTCCATAGAGCAGATAACCAATAGATAACCTGAAGATAACCAATCCAATTAAATAAAAAAGGATGAATTTGGATATCATAGCGAAAATCAGTTGGCTGCAACTGTTATCAGGGTAAAAAAATACATTAAATACTCCACAGTGATTTTATAGTAACGGCATTCTGCCTTAGCTCACAGTCAGCAGCATGGCATTTGGCACATATTATGAAGAACAAGTCGAAATGCTTGCTTTCTCTGTACTCTGCCAACCTCCTCCTATCTCTGGCCAAATGATAATGAAATAGTAATTTTTGGGTCCACAGCATTGGCTGCTCCATTCAATGCATACTACTACATAACAGGATGCAGTTAAGGCTGATGTAGAGTTCGACAAGGACGGAACAAAAGGCTCTCAGATAACAATGCTGGAGTCAGTACCGTGAGCCGTGTTTCAATTTGGAGAGGCTACTAACCCAAGCTACTCTACTACAGCCCACCCCTGGGACTCCTACGTGCATATCACTAATTTTTCCTGCCATTTCCACAGGCTATCCATCCTATACTCACAAGAAAGAATCCCACAATCTCAGAACTGACATGCAATATTTAGCATTGGAGTGGCCCACAATAGAAGCAAATTAAGGAGGCCTTGAGGAGGCTTCTGGCCCAGATCAAATAGACTTCTCAAGGTGCTCTTACATCTCCACTGTTTGCCTTGCCTTCAGGGACCTGCCCTGTCAATACATGACTTGGTGGATGCTAGCATGTCTCTATACATATTATAAAAAGGCTTATTTTTGTTGAAATCAGCAAGGCAATCAGATGCCATGTGAACAGTTACCCGGAACCAGTGTAAGTAAGATAGGAAACCACATTCTAAAGAACAGTAAAAACTAATATTTTGATCATCTACCATATCATCATAATGATGCACTGATAAAGTCAATAAAGATACAAATGTATTTCATCAGCTCAACTTTTTTGACTACCCCCACCAAAACATTCAGTTTGAAAAGTGCAGATCAATAATAAAAAACAGAAGCACACAAGCAAGAAGATTCTCTAGCCACTTACAGTGCCATTGGTGTTTTAATCCATCAAATTGGAAAGCTGGAAGATTTCAATACAATTTAAAATTATGATAAAAGAAATATATTAGGCAATAATATTAACATATATTAACTTGCATAAAATGCTTTAATACACCATAATATTTCCAAAAAACATAAAAATTTTCTATAAAAATGATAGTACATTATCACAATTATAAGGTTAAAAGTTAAGAAGCATTTTAGAGTAGGTATCAAAGTGAAAAGTACTACTAACAAAAAATCTGGACATGGTGTAATAGTGAAAATTCACACACTGCTCAAGTAATTTCAATAGAATTATTTTTGCTCCAGATATCCTCACTTAGTAGTAAAATAATTTATATTTTAGCACATTTTCATCACTAAAGTTAATGATAGAATGATTTCAATACATAAATACTATACAATTACAAAAATTATGAAAGAGTAATTTTTGAGAATAAAGCTTGCCTTCAGACATGATATTTTTGAACAAGAGAGACTAAAATGAGAAACTTAGTTTAACACATCTCAATGCATATCATAAATTAGGATTCACTTTTACAGATCCAAAAATGATTAGGATAATCATTGGACCCGTGCATCATGTATAAACGAGAGATTTGGATAAGAAAATCACTAATTCATTCAGATGATGAGAATGAATATTAAAAAGAGATAAACAGATATCCAAGCAATAGATATTGCTGGATTTTTCAATTAACGCAAATTTAATTTTTTTAGGGATTTCAATGGCCAATGACAATGAAGTCGGGAGAAAGAGGGGTGGAATTGCAGAGGGATGAACAGGGAAATGGCAACTCATGGGGCTCATTCGATCAGTGGAAAATCCTTCGACGATGGGCACCAGCAGGGCAAACTGGATGTTAGGGACACTTTCAGCATGTCCAAGTGGTACAACATAACTGGTGGTCACCACAGTAGGAATATGGCCCAGTGGAATGCGGAGGTAGGTGGTGAGGGACGAAATGTATTTAATGAAGGATCAAAGAGAAAGGACAGAGAAAAGAGGGATTTTGAAGGCAAGGCCCTCTTCATCAGGCAAAGTATGTATACCAAATGACTGTGCAGAAGATCATGGGCGAGTGTCAAAAAACACTTAAACACAGCGTTAAAATACTTAAAAAAGTGTATCAACCTGAAGGTCTGATTGACAGTAGAGTTCACCCAATACTAAGCCCAATGATATGTGAAACTTGCACTCAAGGTTGGAGGCAGATCCTTTCCCTGTTCAGCCAGTGATTTCCCAGGAAGTTCTGATACCCAAAAAATCAAACAGCTCAGGTGAAGCTGACTGCCTCTAGAGAGAGGTGCTCAGGAATCAACCCTGGGTCCTCCGGTGAGTAGTCCAATGCTCTACCCCTGAACTACCATGTCCTCCAAGCAGGTATGTTGGAAAGGTGAATAACATATAGGGAGGAATGAGAAGGTTAATTCCACGAAGAAGGATAATGGAAGAGTGAGGAGACAATGGACCCTAGGTCTTAATGTAAACTATTGTTGGATTAATAGATGAGAATGAATTGGTTGCTGATAATTAGCCATATTTAGAGCTCTTCAAAAACAACAAAACAAGGAAAATCCAGCCCCACCAAACATTTAATAGAAACTGACCACTCTGTATTTCCCACAGACTACTTGCTATTATTTAGTCCCCCCTGATCATTTCCTTGACCCAAATTTTCATCCACAAATCAAGCAACAGTTTAAAGTCTGACATTGGTCTCACTGACTGGCCCCTCTTGCAATTATTCTTATAGAGCCCTCACCCCATAAACCATTTACCTTCCCCGCAATCTGTTGTGCAGTAAATTGTTAATCATTCTTTGCCCGATGAGGATGGCCTTGACATTGAAACAGCATCACATCTCCCTCTTTCTCCCTCCCCTCTTGTTGACCCTTCCTTAAGTATCTTTCATCTCTCATTACCCACCCTTTCCTTCCACCCCAACAAACCCCTTATCCAGCCCATGTGCCACCAATAGAAACCTGGTGCGGTAGGAATCAAACATTACAGGATCTGCCAGCAAGCAATTGAGTCATCATTTCCCATTCCAATCTGCACCCTTCCCTCATTCCACACCCTGTCTCCACCCATTCCACCATCAATGACCCTAATATAAATTTTAGATAAAAATAGTTTAAATGTAGATGTTAAACTAAAATTCATAAAATAAAAAAACATTTCTATGGATTGCTGCGGGAGAGGAGAAAATGGTCTAAATGCCCAATCTGATTATTCCAAAACAAAACTCTTCTTCAGCTTTCTAAGCAAATTATTTGATCTTCTTAATTCTAAGTTTACTCTTAGAACAGAGTGATGCATAGACAGATTTAGATTTCCGAAAGTGTCCTTTGAAGTGAAATTTATTCAAAAACATACATTTTTTTAATTAGTGCCTGAGGAAATTACAGATCAGGGATGGGCAAAAATATTCTTGGAAAATAGGAATTTCATAAGAGGCACTTAAATAACAGATTTAGAAAAGGAAATAGATCATAGTGTCCGTAGATTCCAACAAGAAGAAAAAGGAGTCTAGAGCACAGATAGTGTCAGAAGCCACTAAAACAAAGGTACTTACCTAATATCAGGCATTGTAGTCTTCGTAATGTAATGTATTAATTGCATTACTATAAATTCTGAATAAATTTATAATAAGCCTATGCTTCAATTCAGTCAACATCACACCACTGGATCAACAAAAATTCATATGCACACAAGGTTCATACTAATAAAATGCCAAGGTCATACAATTACCAGCTGATTATGCGGCCCAAGATTGTGGATGTGTTCATTTTGCCAATTAATTCCTTCCTCACTATGCAATAAGGATATAGTACATCCAGTGGCAGTTCTACAAAAACTGGGCCTGAAACCAATTAGGCATAAAATATGTTAGAATATGGCCATGAAACGATTGGTATAAATGTCCTAGTCAGTAATATTTAAGGGCACAGGCAAGTGGGGAGACAGGAATGTTGAAACCAACAATCACAGAAAACAATGGCACTAACTCTCCCACTCAGGCTTATGGAATACAGTGACACTCCCGAGTCACACTCACACACTCAGGGTTTTTGACTAAGATTACCTATAGCCAATCGCTCACAAATCAGGCTTAAAGAAATAAAGTGGGGAAAAGAAAAAAACTATAAAAATGATTCCCACACTCACTCCCACTCAGGTTTTTGTAGCACAGGTCTCTGTGCTATTCAAACCTGAGTAACGGTGCGATGTAACTGTTTTTTAATAATTTTATTTTTTCCCTTTTCTATTGTTAAGTAGGAATGATGGGTCAATAACAGAGAAATTCCTCTATATTGACTTCAAGGAGGAACTGATCATGAAACTGGCCAAATGAACAATATTTGTAGTCATTCCATTGACCATGGAGCCTGTAAGAGAACAGGAGCAGTATTATGAATTACCAAACCCCAACTCAGGACCCCCTTGACAATAAAAGATGTTGATTTGAAATTTTAACAGTAGGCTGCCTTTGAAAGTGACTCTGTGAGATGAAGACATGTAATGATGGTCTGCTATGCGTCAATTCCGGCTTAACCAATTAATATGTAATTATACTAATGTATTGGTATTGGGTAATGGTTTGAACTCAAGACTGCAATATTCAACTAGTTCAATTCCCAGGCAAATAACTTCAATAATAATACATTTATTTGTCTGGAGATTTGTTGCATATTCATACATACACAAATATAGGACACATCAGATATAAATTTCACAATTTTAGAAGATATACTATATATATATATATATATATATATATATATATATATATATATATATATATATATATATATATATATATATATATACACACTATACTACAAATAAATGTATTATTATTGAAGTTATTTGCCTGGGAATTGAACTAGTTGAATATTGCAGTCTTGAGTTCAAACCATTACCCACCGAGCCACTTTTCAATTGCAAGAAGAGGAAAGAGCTACTAGGTGCAAGGTTGTGACTGTCAATAGCAATCCTAAAACGCTCATTAACTCAATATTCTCAGCTCATTGTTTTGGTTGCTAAGCATTTTCAGCACCCAACTTGCACACAATAATATCTGAGATTTTCCATTACAATCAGGTAGATAGTGGTACATTCAACACGAGGAAATTTATCAGCCAGAACACTAATTAATAATCAGATCACTCATTTCTGGGCCCACTCAGTGAACGGTTTCTTCAGCCTGGATACTGGGCCTACCACTCAGCTCTTAACCAAGTGCATTTGAGTGGCTATTTGAAGTCTCAACACTATTATTTAATCTTTCCTTCACTCAATACTGTGAGTCCATATACTAGGCACAACTCCTGATGAATTTGGTCAGCTCATGATCTTTTTGCACAAAAACATCGCATCACAGCAGGCACATCACAACTGGTGGGACGAACAATTTTCATGGATGATGTTAACTGCATTCATGACAACAATACCAATAGCAATAACTTCAGCAGCTTTGTAAACAATCAATAAATGCTGCTACATGCATACAACTTTGTCATGACCTGCCATTATTTAAATACATGGAAAACCCCCCTTACTTTTCATATATACCTCATATACATGCTATGGCACTGTATAATATCCAGAGAGCTGTATAGAAGAGGGAGAGCATGCCAGTGCACCTCCCTGCTCCCCATTCCTACCTTCATCATCCTCCCTTCCACACTGGAGCTCTCTGATTTTGGGTTCCAGGTGTGTGCTTTTCTTAATTCCACCAATAAAAATTTAAATGAATACCAATTAACCCTATTTCCTTCGTATTATATTTCCATGAGCTGGACTTGGTGCTAGAATCAATAGTTTTCACTCAAACAACACTTACCCAGCACATTTTTCCTCATTTGCTCTAGAATTCTCATCAATCTGGCAAAAGATTTTTAGGTAGCTGTTTTCAAGAAGAATGACATAAAGTAACTGCACAGGAATTGTATTTATTTCTACTTATAAGCATATGCAAGCCATTTGAGTAGCTCTGTTCAATGTTTTAACAGATTGACTTCAACTTCCAACACTGGTGTCTGTTAATATGTTCCTAACCTGCTTTGTGGACAAAAGTGATGTCATGGTAATGTTGGGAGTAAAGAATGGAGAGGTAACTGCTGTAAACAGGAATGACTGCAAGCAAAAACTGGATGTGATAAGGTGCAAATTAGCTCTTCCACACATATGAAATACCCAGCAAGAGCCACCTATAAGAAGAGTCTGAAAATTTACCTGGGCATTCCAAGATAGGTATTCGATTAATGACATAATTAGGTACTCTGAATTTGTTCAGTTATATTCCCATTATCCACTTGAAATAAATTTGTCAAATTAACTTAAGAAAAACCATCACACAGACTTTTTATGCACAAATTGTTGCGATCAAATAGGCTATCAGAGCAACAGGATCACAATGGATGCAGCAGCTGTCACACCCAGTAAAAATCTAACTTTGCTACAAAAGCATGCCCTTAAAAAGTTCTATTCTATTTTCTGATTAAAATGAGTTTAATAATTGTAGACCAATTTTCTAAAACATATAAGTGATATTAAACACACTAGGAATATTTTCATCATTAAGTCTCATGGATCAGAGTTTTGGCACACCTTTCCATCATCTTTACCTGGTACCCCTGACAGAGCCCTGTTGATTGCTTTCTTCAAGACTGGAACTATATCCTTCACAGCCTTCACAGTTATGCAAAATTTACATGTTGTCTTCAAAAGGGATAACTGATCAATGTCTTGCAAAGCCCCTCTGCCTTTCTGAATCATAGCAGCAGCCCCACCTGAAATCCGATAAGATGAGGAATATTTTAATTTGAACCAAACTTCCAAGAAATTGAAAAAGTTCCATGAATGTTTTGGTTCAAGAACCAAAACATTCATGTCCTGAAAAAGTGTATGAACTCATGTAATATGCACACTTGTGTATTATGAGTACCCTGTTTGTAACAGAGGCTCACTTAAAAGGGGGACAGAAATTCCTTGACATATACCAAATTTTATTTTACAGTATTTAAGGAATGCCATACGACAAGAAGTGTGATTCAAAACTTTCCAAATACAGTGAATGGAGATTAAACAATAAGAATGGATGATCCATTCACTACATGGCTGGTTACCAAGTAATGGATATATAAAGCTATTAATAGAACAAGGATAGTTTTCCTATTACCTTGAATACTCCATAAAGTCTTGCATCATGGAGGAAATTGGGGATTGTCTCCTACGAAAACAATACTTTGTAATGAGCAATTATACCCCATCCCCCCTCTCCTTTCCAAGAAATGGACCTTGAGGGTAAAAAAATCCACTAGCCCAATGTACCTGTTCCTTCCCTTACCAAAAAAACCCTGACCCCCCTCCCTCCTACATAGCCACCCCCTCTCCTCTGTCCTAAGGGAATCTATACAACTGCTGCATGTGAACCAAGCTTGTACCTGATGATGCCACAAATTATTGAAATGTGTTTTACCTTAAAATAAAGGCAGTGGAATTTCACAAACTCATTTAATATGTACAAAAGTTTTATAATTACATCTCCTATTACCGAGGATAAATTTGACTCAACTGTGATGCAGTTTACCAAGACCTGATTATTATGAATGGATGGTACCATGATAGCAAGAGAGACATTGAAATGTATATTCAAGTGTAGCTAAAAGGCATTTTTTTAAATAGGCTTTATTTTATGACTTAAAATACTGAATATTCATATTAAATGGATAGTATTCGTCCTGAGCAGATAACAATGAAAATAAAAAAATACAAATGTTACTCATATCAAAGACCAAGGAATATGCCAGTGGTGTAAGTTGAAAAAAAATTAAGCTCAGAATCAAATTCTACCAAATTTGGCGGTAACGTTAACTACCTAATAGCAACACAGGTGACTCAGCCATCTGGGCAGTTTTCATAGCTGTAATACAGTTTGTCAATCCAGGCCCTGCTGTCACTGCAGCCACACCAATTTCCCCAGTGAGCCTAGCAGCGGCATCTGCTGCAAACACGGCTGATGCCTATAAAAATAATACCTGTAAGCCAACATCTCTATACAGGCATTACATGCACACATAAAACTATGTATATATATGAGGGAGATTCGAAAAGTAAGGTCTCCTATTTTTTTCATGAAAAATCAAATTTATTCTTAACTTTGCGTACATTGTTGGAAAGATAGAGCATTCAGCTATTTTTCTACATGCCTTGATGATTAATCACTTTTTGCATCCTTGTAAACCTTGTACAATATATATATATATATATATATATATATATATATATATATATATATATATATATGTTATATATACACCCACATGAGGGTCGTGGTAGTCCAGGGGGTAGAGTACTGGACTGCTGACTGGAGGGTCCCGGGTTCGATTCCTGGGAGGGGCACTCTGGGCACCTGCAGCTCCACCCAAGCTAAAGTGATTTTTCAGGTACCAGGTCTTCCTGGGAAACCATAACCGGCACAAGGAAAGGAACTGGCCCCCCTACCCTGATGTGTGAATTTCACCCGCCGCATAGGGCTTAGTACTGGGTGAACTCTAACCATCACCTACTAAACTGGCCTTCGGGTTGATTACTGTGTTTATGGTTTTTTTTATACACACATATACGTAAATATAAATACACATACGAGGGTCATCCGGAAAGTAGTACCCGTTCGTGCCGCATGAAGTGCTGACGACGCGAGTAGCCGCTGGACGAGGTCAGATAGCTTCAGTGGCTTGTCTGCCTTCTCTGAGCCAAGTTGCGTGACGCTAGCATTGCCTGTGTTGTTTCTGTGATTGTTTACAATGTTTAAAAAAATTGAGAACGCCGCCAGTTGTGAAGTGAGGGCAGTGATTAAATTCCTCAATGCAAGAAACGTTCGCCCATGTGATATTCATCGCCAATTAAAGGAGGTGTATGGAGACAATGTAATGGACGAGCCGTCTGTTCGGCGGTGGTGTCGCAACTTCAACATGGGGAGGGGGAACACACACGACGATGAGCGTTCGGAGAGACCGTCTGTCATTACAGACCAACTGGTGAGCTCAGTTGACGAATTCGTGAGGAACGATCGGCGCGTCACAATTGATGACATCTGTGAGCATTTTCCCAATGTTTCTCGAACAATTGTTCATGAAATTGTTAAACACCATCTGCATTATGCAAAAATTTGTGCAAGATGGGTCCCTCGCGTATCTCAATGAGCTGGCGGCGAAGGACTATGCAGCAGGAATACAGAAACTTGTCACACGTTATGACAAATGCCTTAATTTCTTGGAGATTATGTTGAGAAGTAGTTTAAAGTATCCTCTTTCAAATAAAATTTTTTATGTTTGTTAATATTTACTTTTGTGTCTTTATTTCACGAACGGGTACTACTTTCCGGATGACCCTCGTATATAAACACACACACACACACACACATATATATATATATACACATATATACATGTATATATATATATATATATATATATATATATACACATATATACATGTATATACATATATATACACATATAAACACAGTAATCAACCCTAGGATCGATTTGGTAGGTGATGATAGAAATCACCCAATACTAAGCCTGATGGCATGTGAAATTCACACATCAAAGTAGGGGGGCCAGTTCCTTTTCCAGTTCCGGTTATGGTTTCCCAAGAAGATCTGGTACCTGAAAAATCACATTGCTTGGCTGGAGCTGCAGGTGCCCAGAGAGGCTCTGGTACTAGAAATACAACTCTACCCCTGGACTACTGCAACCCCCACACACGCATATATCTATATATATATATATATATATGCGTGTGTTATATATATATATAGAGATATATATATATATACACACCAAGAAATGGTTCCTTGGCCTGTAAATTTCCTCTCCCATCGGACACAGAATAATCCTCACATTTTGCAAATATTTCATGGCTCATTGAGGATAATTGAAAAGGTCTTGCCTTCCTTCACCTTGATGTTCCTGCACATTGAATTTATGTAAAGTGAAAAAAATCTTTCGTGTGTGGAAGTTCGTACATAGCCACCCATGTAGTCTTGTGCTGGTTTGATAGTGTGTCTCCTTGCCATACTAGTAACATTTCTTCATGCATTATTCTCAACGACCTCCTAGTGTACATCAGTGTGCCCCTTATAATATAATATCAATTATTTCTTAAGAGAGTATTTGGTTTGCTGACATAGAAAAATTATTTTAATTAACTAAACTTCTCCTTCGCAGACTGCTTTTTGAAAACCGTTAATATTTAAGAATAAATGACAATACTTCGCGTCAACTGTACAATATTCCATGGTTTTGGGTAACTACATTAGAGGGCATGACTTGTACCTAAGTTCACATATTTCATTGATTTTGCTGCACCACTACTATTGGCGAGGAAATAAAATAAGTTTGTTCCCATTTTACCGTTAAGAACGAAGTATTTATAAATTACATCACTCTCCTAATGAGCCGACAATCACAAAGAATTCAAAAATAAATATTGAAGCAGAATTCTTCTATCAAGATTTTCGTTCTTTTTAGCTTGACCACCTCTCTCGAATTATTTCAAGGTTCACTACTGAAACTACCGATAAAACGTAGCCACAAGAAAATCATAAAACTAAAAATTTTCACAGTATATCACCATGATCACAGACTTAAGTTACCTATTTCAGAATAAAAAAAATTGCAGCCAATTCATCATTAACTTTAGCCACTCAATTTTTCCCCGAAAATATTAATTGGTGGAAATTGATACATAAAAAGAGGATATACATATAGACGAAAATCGCCAGATAAGATCATTTAAAGATTATTTTATCTAGTACCTTTGGCCCACTCAGAATTTCTTCACAAAATTTATTACCTCATGCCTCGTGTCCACCACCTTAATTCCAATCCTCTCGGCCGCAGCCAGGATGGGAGATATGTGTCCTCCAACTAAGGTAAATATGTTTTTCACCCCATGGTTCTTCAGCACCTCTGCTACTAGAATTCCACCGTAAGCTGGTGATTCTCGATCAACCTAAAACCATTTCATTTGAAAAGAACGTGAGCAACTAAACAATCTTATTACTACAAATTTTCTCTTCTTCAAACATTCGTACATTTTTCGTCATCGTGATCCCAAACAGGATTGATAAGAACACAATAAAAATGCATGTCAACATTATAATACTTGGTAGAGTGTGCAAAAACTCCCACATGTTTAAGTCTTTGCAAGTGCAGAAAACGAACTATTCTCTCTCAGACTGTCAACCCTTCTCTCCCTCTCGTGTTCTCTGCCCAAAACGGGCCTCTGACCAATCCTTACGACGTTACCAACTGCCGTCCACGTGCCGAACTAAGTCTGCGACAATTTTTCACGGTCACGGCTGTTCTCGGGGGGAACGAACTACCATGGTCGCAGTACGAAAATAGGATTGGAATGCGAGTTAATCTGATTGTTCAAAAGTTATTTGTTTTAAAAATATATACTATTAAGAAATATTTTGTAATAAATTTTTTCTTTAAATGCTCCTACTGTATTTTTATATTGTTTAATAATGACATGTTCACATTCTCTCTTTTTTTGATTGACCAATCCAGGCGGGGCACCGCTTGGCGATTTGGCCAATAAAGAGTCTAGTTGAAAATTGGAACGTAAGAACAATCTGTAGGGTTTTGTCACGAGTCCAGTATCAACGAGAAATATATTTTGATGATTCATCCATTATTCATATTTAAAACGCAAGATAGATTATGAAAATAATTCTACACTAAACTTTGGTATTTCATTTTGTAAATGGTTTAAGTAAATCGAGTCATCGAATGTGAAAAGAACTGATTAATATTCAGTGAACAGCATTTCAAGAAGTAATCTGTGTAGAAGCAGTGTGTATTGCGACATACATCTCACATTGTTACCAAATACTAATCCTTCAAAATCGCGGTTTTCATGTATTACGAGGTATTACATAACGTCTTCTTGATCCCGAGAAGATATGAAGCAGACCGGTGTCATCCTCTAGGGGGATATGATTTTCACCATACGCACACACTATTTCCAATGAAATTTGCTAAATAATTACAAAAAACTGTATTTAAAACCCGCTTGTTTTTCCCCATAAAATTGATTGCTATACTAAAATGCATTACGACGTATATCAGCCATGGCAGTTATATGATAGCTTAGTAGCCAATTTCTATGACATTTGGAAGTGTATATCAATTGCACTGGGCATGAATTTTCATAGATATACGGACTAAAACCGCGGAAACTATTAATTATTTTTGTCAAATATTTAGAAAACTTTGTACAAATTTGACAGCATATACTGCAATATTGTATACATTGATAGTAAAATATATTGGCTATTAACTGTGGTGACTGCAATGATTGAATAACAAACCAGAGTGCATTATTAACTAGGCTTTACATCACACATTGGAAGTAAATATATTTTCTTTACCTTTTAAGGTATAACAATATACCTAAAAATGTGTGATGGCACAGCAGTTATCGTTTTGTCTTGCTTGTAATAATATTTCTAGTCCAAACTGAACTAATGAAGGAGCACACATTTTTATTAATGTTGCCACTCAATTAGCCTAACAACTTTGACTCTTGTCCTGATCAATACCAGACCACCATTTCACCCATATTCCGCTACCACCCAAAGCTGACAGTTGAGGAAAAGAGCAATAATGTATAGCAGTTAGATGTGCAGATAGTATGTGCATGCACAAGAGAATGCAGTTACGAAGTGCGAGCAAAAGAGAATGATATTAAGGAATTATTTAGAAATTATTATCTGCATCCACTCCTGGGAAAATGTGCACTTTGGTGCGGCATTTATTACCGTGTGTTCCTAAATCTGTGGCAAGTCATAATACACAACTGACCTCCCCTAATAACTGGAAATTTCTAGTTATCAATGTCTTTACATCAGGATATAAAGGTGATAATAATAATACTTGATTCATTTAAAAAAATGATACAACCATATTAAATTTCATCAATTTAAATGTTACTTAATATTTAAATATAAGTTCTTAAATGTGATGAAGTTTGTCCCAAAAGAATTCATCCAATGAGTAAAGTGGGTGAGCAAGTAACCTGGTGCACATATACCCTATTCTTGAAACTCTGGATAGGGTCCAATTTTAACAGAGTAGGCAGATAGTTACACAGTTGTATATTATGAAATGTGTTGTAAGTTGAGGACAATAAGTAGTATTTAGCTTCACCTCTTTTGGTGTAGTTATGAATGTCAGATCTTAATTGGTAAGTTTCTACAACTAACTTTCACATGAATCAGAGCCTTAAAGATACATAAACTAAATACTGTTACAATTCCATATCTTAAAAAAAGGTTTGCAGGGATCATATACATATAGGTATAGTGAAACCCTGCATCCTATAGAATTCACCTTCCTATGGTCATTCATTCTTCCCAAATCTCCTTGCCTTACCAATCTCCCTTCGCCCACCACCTCATAACAATCTCTGATAACCATTGTTTTTGACCCAGGGACACCTAAATATTTCCTTTCATTGATCATTCAACTGGTCTATTCCTTCGACATTATAGTTGCTTGTTGGCATGTAGCCCTGCATTATGACAAAATTAGCTGTTTCAGCTTTTAGCATCACTCACCTGTTGAATGTTTATTATTCTTCATCCTACCTTTTGTATTCAATACTATTTCAACCCCTCATTGGCTCTTTTCCCTCTGCGATACATTAATGAGGCTTGCTGTAATAATCCCAGCTGTCTTTCCACTTCACCTTGCATGGATTTAAAATACTAATATTTCCTCCCTCCATCCTCAACTTCATATTTTTTCATTTCTCCATCCTAAACGTGGTCCCAACATTCCAAGTCCCTATCCCAACTGGTTCTACTTTGCAAGAATTTCATTCGATGATGTCAACAGAAACTTTGCCTTTCCCTCAGCCAGGTTCCCCAGTTGCCAGTACTCATATTCCTGTCCATCATAAGGTCACTGGATAAATAAAATTGTTTTCCTGTTCCCTTCCTCAATAGTGCTTTCAATGTGATGCCATTACTTGCATGATGGATAACCACTAATAAATCTAGAGATTTATGTTAGGTGTGAGGATAGAGATTACCAAGTATTATTCACATTGGCATGTGAAATTCACACATTAATGATGAAGGGGCAGTTCCTTTCCATCTGCCACCCATGTTTTTCCTAGAACTGGTACACATAAAATTACTCAGTCTGGGTAAAGCTGAGGGGGCCCAGAGGCATAGAGGAAGGGTATCAAACCTGTGAACTGATTCAGCCCAGCGCTCTACTGCTGAACTACCATGTCTGAGTGTATCCCAAATGCAAGCAGTAATGGGCATTGTCCTTGGTGATAGCCTTCTGAATGCCTCAAATTGGCATTTTCAAGTTGCAAAATGAACTAACCAATACCTTCACAATGCAAATTGCATTAAAGCAGGAAAGCTCTCCAAAACTCTAATAAATTTGTTTCAATTTAATAAAAATTCCAGGAAGTTCCAGCCCCACATTAAGCATTTAATGTTAACTCACTATTTAATTATTTTCAATGAAATATTATGAATAGTAAAATAAATTATATCATGCACTTCACAGGGGATGGTTGTTAGAGCCTCAGAAAATAAATAGGGAGATGCAATGAAAGATTTAAACTATTCACCTTGATTCTTGTCGACGCTACATGATGGCCACTGTTATACTGACCAAGACATGAGAAATTAGGAAAATTGCAATTCTGTTGACCTCTGTAGAAGGCTAAAATGGAAAATGTAAACATGATTTATCAACTTGACTTGTGAATGAAAAATGGCTATGACATTAATATTTAGCATTTGCTATTTTTGAAGCAGTACTTGTAGTAACTTATAATTAAAGGTAAACCCAATCCCTATAGAACAAGAGTCAATGTTTGTGCTTAGGGTGATGCTCAAGATGTGCATCTTCTGTGACAGTGAGACCATATTGCCCACCAAATGACCATACTATATGCATGGGCCACCATGATTCATACCAAGCATTATTCTGTAGCCACCATTCCCTCTGTTGCTTGCTCAACCTTCCTCTCCTACCTTTCTGATGATGCAGCAAGAACCATGGACAGGACAGAAAGCACAAAGGGGATTCTTTCCACCTTATCTTCATTTTTGGGGCTATTATTTCAAAAGGGGAAGACCTTAGCATTCCCTTGTTCTGTAGAGACATGTGAACTACAGTCTCACTCTTGGTTTAGAGGTGCACAAATCATAAAATTTGGTTCATAATAGAACTGCATTTAAGTAACAGGTACCACAGCTGAAATTGACTTAATTTGGCTGCTTTGCTTCAGGAACACTGGTGAGAGTAGATGCATATAAAAGGACAGTGCAACATTCAATTAAATCATTTTTGAACAATAAGGTATCAATACTGGAAGCACATGATGAAGATATCCATGAAAACAAGAGATCTTAGTGTGAAGTCATCCAGTTATAGTTTCAACTCTTGGTGCAAGTCTAATTTATGCAATTAAAAATAAAAGAAGCATCACCCAACCATTATTTCTGCACATACCCTTCCACCAGTGAAAAATAATACACGGTGTTATTTAAGCAAAATCAGTGACGAAAATAGGCTGACTTATTCAATAATTCGTGGGTGTCAGATATATACATAACCCCGTTATGGTCTTAAGAAAACGAGTGCTAACTCAGATTTCAACATAAAGAGGTCACCCAGCAAAGTTACAAGGTAAGAATATTCTCAGTTTGTACCTGGGTGACATCATACAGGTGGCAAAGCTTACTAAACCAATTAAAATGCATTGGGATTCTAGATTTCCTGTTGACAGGGTAATATTTACTACAGGCATTTAAGTAATTTGGTTCATGTAAATGATAGATATTAAGTTTCAAGCTTGTACATTGTGAGAGATTACAGTTAAAATGTCAGCTACCAAATCAGTCTCAACTGGCTAAAAATTACCTAGTCCTTGATTGGGTTGTGACCAAACAATGACTACAATATACACATGCAGTCAGTAAAGACTTGGTACGAACAGGTGAGAATAATGAATGACAGCTCATCAATCATAAAATATCCATGACTTGGCATGTATAGATCACAGTGCAGTACTATAATTGCACCAATATACTCAATACTTGTAAATTAATGCATTGAAATTATCTTGAAAAAATTCTTCTTCAAATTAGCTTAGTGATAGTGGAAAAAATAATAGGCTCATTCAAGCATACAGACTGCATATTTTGCACAGCAGATATCCACAATACGCCAAATACTATTTCACTAGCGTTTCTTCACATAAAAATCTTCAGGTGCTAAATCTTACCTGCTGAAAACAGTATCCCTGTTAGTCACTCTGCAACCATGGTTTCACTTGTTATCCTATCTTTATGTCTAAACCCAATACTTCATTGACATTCTCCACAATGCTCTTCACAAATGCAGTTGCCCAGAAAATGCAGTTACTCAGCTCCTACAAAAGTAAGTGTGCTGTTATACCCTACATTATACACCGCTGGAAAACAACCCCATATCTGATGGAGGACTTAGCCTACGTCATACATGCTTCCCTGGATCCCATGGGCTAAAAACCTTTCTAAGTGATATCTTCTGGATTTTAAATGACAATGACACAACCTCTTCCCTCCTGCCCTAGTTCTCCTCTCTTGCATGAAGATAACCTGCCAATTAAGAATCATAATGCGATCCACCAACCCTTAAGCATGCCCCAACGGTAAATTTCCTCATTGTTCCCTGGCTCTCAACTGTTCCAGTTGCAAAAAAATTATGAAAATCTGATGATGAGCTACACTCATCATTGTGTGATTTGGCATCGGAAGTCCACGACGAGCTAGACTTGTCATTTCAGCACAAGGGGTTAACTAGCACCAATGACTATCATTTGATTTTGATGAGGGGGACTATTCATCAACTTTATTGGATATAAGATTTTATTTGCAGGATAGGAGAAGTACATTATGCATCTATGTACTGATGTTGTTCTACAAGCGATTCACTCCATGAAAACAAAAAAACATGGCCCACAGCCTGGAATTGCCCTGAGGAATTGTTTAAAACAAAAAAATGGAAGGAGAAAAGAACAGCTATTTCTCAAAATTTAATATTATATAATTATACAAGAGATTGGTGATTTAGAACATTCATGGAACAATGATGATTCAGTGATAATTTTTGTACCTTAGCAATGAAATAGGATCTTTGGGAATGAGCAGTGTAAATTAGCTTACAATTATTGCATCAAGAACTCATTTGTACCAACTTTTTATTAGCATTGTCCCTTCTAGAAAAAGAATCAAAGGCAAAAATAGCAAGAAAATAGTTGTAACAATTGCTAAAAACTACAGAATTATTGTAGCTAAGTATAGATTACTCTTAAAAAAAATAGCATGCTATGTTTTAATACCAGGAATAGCTAACTACTGTAATACATTACATGTAGCTAGCTACTACCCAACCCTGATTTTAATGCACAGTAGAATCTCGTTAGCATATCCTTGATTAAGGCATTTATCATTTGAATATTTTATTTCCCTGTTCCCAATTCTTCCCTATGAAAATAATGTAATAATGACCATGTTCTGCTGTTTTGTTTAACACTTCTCAATAAGGTCTTTATAATGATCGTGAATGTGAAATCTGCCAATCAAAAAAATATATGAAAGGTAAAAAGTCTAATTATCTCAAGTAATACATTTACTTGTTCTGCTGATACTTAGTATTCCATTATTCGAAATGTTTTTCACCCTTAACACGCAACACATACTAGAAAATGTACAATACTAGAAATAATGTACATACTAGAAAGGCTGCAGGCAGCCTTTCTAAATTATATTTTTGTTCAGCCAACATGAAAATTTTCCTCATGGCTACCTTTCATATTAATAGTAGCCCTTTTGTGACTCATCAGTGGCATTCCATTTTATGTCCGTTGCCAGTATTCCATTATCTGAAATTTTTTCCCCCTAACACTCAACTTTAATACTAGAAAATGCACATTAGCAATATTACCTCAAGTAATAAGTTTGATTTTCCGGCAGATACTCTTGTTATTCCTTTTTCTCAATGTTTTTCATCCTTGACACACAATACTAATTCTATGAAATGCACAACATGCTATAGGCAGCCTTTCTAAGTTATATTTTTGTACGACCATCATGAACGGGTACCATCCAAATTAATAGTGGACCTTTTTTGGAACTCAACAGTTCCATTGCATTTTCCATGAGATTGTCCACCCTTATGCTCACTTGGAAGAAAAAGGGAATGGCATTTCAAAGTTCCACAGAACAAAATTTCATAATTGTTCCATACCAATGAGTGACGTTCACCTTAAATGATAGTATTTGAACTGAAATTTGGTCCTCTCTATTTTAAATACAGTTTCCAGAATTATGAAAAACACCAGTGTCTTGTGGTAAGGCAAAGAGGAACAATATTAAAAAGGGATGTTTGAAGAGAATCCACACAATCAACAATACAGGTGGTCACTGAGTTAAAGATGAGATACATTGGTGAGAGTATCTTTAGGTCAGATTTGTATGTAACTTGGATCCCTGATAAACAGCACAATCATGCATCACGATCATATTATAATATTACAACGGCCCTAATGCATAAGGCTTTTACAAAATTCATAGACTAATAACTTGGGATTAAAAATACAGATGAAAGAGATGCTGTGTATTGTTTATAAGCATCATACTCAAAATTGATACTAGCACTTGAATTACAATAGTAATTATTTAGTCATAGATTTATATAGAGAACCTATTATCTAATATCTTGACAGAAGGGTTGATTATCCAATTGCCATAGAAAGAAACATTCCTCCTCTCTGTGGGTAGCTAATGACATTTAATGAATATAAAAAGTTTTCACTGCTCTCAATGAGTTACTCATGTTGACTTGCAGGCAAACAATTACATGGATCTTTGAATTTCGTGCTTTAACCATTTGAGCATTTTCTCAAGAGCTAAGCAGGAAGGCGAAAAGCAGTCATACAATATCATAAAGAGTCCATACACTGCATTTTATAGAGGCTTGCATAGCCAAAGAATGAAGTAAGTCACATTGGCCAACTACACATTCAAACATGAAAAACTACCAAATGGCAAAAACATATTCATATGCATATAGTATATATACACATATGCATGTATGAGTACAATTCTGCACAAAATGATTGTATCTAAGTCAAATTAATTAGTAAGTTCAAGCTTCAATCTCTTGGCTTATATAATGAAAATTTTGTTATCTTTTGCATTTAATATGGGTCATGAGAATAAAAATCCCTTTAAACAGGTTTTAATTAATACTTTATCATTCTTTTATTGTTATTTAATTTGTTGCCAATAATGTATTTAAAAAAGTCATTTAAAAAAATATCGTTGGGCAGGGTGCAATTTTTAATTTTTGCCTCAGGTACTAAAATTGCTCAAAACAAAAACAGCTGTGTATGCCACTTGAACAAGCTAATTTCAGCTTCCTTTGTAAAGATTGAAATGGGAGATTTCGAGCCTAATTTGGCAGGAAAAATTATTCAAGCATCATTGATTAAATGTTCATCAAACATGACATACTGCATAAAAACTTAGAGAATATCTGCACCACCTAATTAGAAGAAGTGAAAACTGATGACTTTCTTTTTAATTCTGATTGGGATAAGAGTGGGAAGGGTGAATAAAACGAAAGGATACATCAAACAAATGATACGAAGAGTCCAAATAATTGACTATAAGACACAAGGGAGGATTTTATTTAGCATATGCTCAAAAAGAAGCCAAAATATCCCATAATGTATATATAGCCTAGTATTCATCGTTTTCAATTATCTGCTGATGCAATCCCCTGAAAAACAATGGATAGTCACTGCTATTCTATCATTATAGGGGATGTTTGAAAGCCTGTTCATAAATAAGGGATGGCAATAGCTGGATAAACTGAAGCTTGGGGACCACCTGTATTCAATTAAAGAAATGATAGGCTTATTTTTAGCCCTTACACTCCTATTGATTTAGAAATAAGAATATCAACAAGAAATAAGAGATTTGTAACATTAAATCAAGTTTCCCTTCGTTGATTTTGACTGCATTTCAAATTTAAATAAATACCTATCAAAGATTAGAAAAATAGGATGTAAATTACATTAAATATATTCACCAATCCACTTAAATGAAACATTAACATTGAATATGAACACTGAATTTAACAGCCATAAAGGTGCTTGCTTTTACATTAATTACCTCACTTCAATGGATCCAAAAATCCTTGCCTACGTACTGAAATGAACTACCACACTACTGCCACATTCATTGGACTAGAGGTTGCCTTGAAGAAATAAGCAGCCATTAGAAACCTATGCTTAAAAATCATTAAATACAACAATACTAAACATTAAGTTTTTGCTCGGGAATAAAACAATTTTGGCCAGATATGACAGCAGAAGACAATATTAATTCAAAAATTAAATTATAATGCAATGTAAATAATTTACACAAAAATGGCCATTAACTAACTTAATATGCTACCTCCAATTTTGATTTATCCAATGGAGGATAAGCAGGAAAATGCAAAGGAATATATGAAAAATTCAGACAAGAAATTTCTTATAACTCCTCCTCAATTCCAGGCACATTCTCTGAGTGGCTTTAGCAATTGGATTTTTGAAATAACCCGATGTCATGGATGATTCCTTATGCAAATTTAACTCCAGAATAATACTTTTGTGATAAAAATAACATCCATGCCTAATGGTAGATTAAGCTTATTAGCATGATCCAACTATTTATTTACCTGGGACTATATTACAGAGGGGTTCACGTTGTTTTCATGTTAAAGCTTCTCGCATTTGTCTCATGCATCTGAATTTAATATTGCTCCCCCAAAGATTTCAATAGTATTCACTCAATAGGCACTTTCTAAATTATTATAATTATTTCACTTATTAAAATGTTATCCATACTCCTTCTTCAATATTTTACGAAGTTCTGAGTGTGCATAACTATGTCACGATGAATGGCATTGTCAGAATTTTATACTGTACATATGCCATAAAACTTATCATGCATCAATATTCAAGTGGATTCCTCATGTAAGACACTACATATTCATAGGCAGTGGATTTAGTGGATAAAGCTTCACATAACATACATGAAAATACCATCTTTCAACTTATTTGGTTTCACATCCAACATGGAAATTTTTAAAATTATCTCGGTGAGTCACGGCTTTCCTGCATATGATATGACAATTGAGAGTCATGGGTGGTCTAACAAATTGAAAAGGAGATTAGTTTGACACATCTAAACCACTGAGTATAATAAACATATGTCCTTTTATGGATATACATATGTCATCTTATAAAGTCCTGCACTAAGTCCATTTTTTTGGAAAAAAACTAATTAGAAATCACAGCATTTGCAACCATCAAAGATTATGTTTTTAGAGATATTTATAAGTAAATACCAAGGAAAATTCCTCAAAAGTATCTCATAGAATTTCCAACCTGGTATATTAATTTAATTCTTCTCCATCACAAATACCAACGAGAGTCTACTGCATTGGTATTAATAACCATTAAAGTTGTTTATCATATATGTTACAATCTCAACCTTGTAGCAAAGAGCATTGCCATCAACTATATTTCATGATTCTTTAGAGCATATATTCATGCAAAATGAAGTCAATCACCTTGGGTGATTTCTTATAATTACCTATTCTTAACATATTTAGAGTCCCTTTCACATTTGGTTTTTCTGTATATCCATTTTTTCTGGCACCAATCTAACTTGGAATGTTTGAGTCTTCCTCAAATGATATTTCTAATGGATGTGATAAATGCTCAATGAGCCAATATAGTATAATATAATATAGTAGTGTGACATTCAATTTCTCTCATTGTGAGTAACAATAATGACATGATTTCCAGAGAGAATAACTGAAGACATAATTTGAGCTTAATATTAACATTATTACTATTAATATTATGAGCTTCTGTTATTTATAAGCCCATGAGGAACTCATTGCCTAGTTGAAAAAATTAAATTCCTCACATGTTACTAATTTTAGAAAATTGTGTGCACCACAAACATTGAAACACTTATTTAGAATGGAAAATACCAACACCCGATAACCATTTATAATCAACAATCCAACACTGAACATCCAGGACCATCATATTTATAACCTTGGCTTATGCCATAAAGAGCCTCAGTCATTTGAAAATCACTCCATAAGGCAAGTTTTTACAACACACATTAAAGAACTTAATTACAAATATCACACAAACTATTCACTAAAATATAAACTAATATATAAAGTACAACCTCGATACAGTAGGTTGAACCAATAAATATTTTTTAACAGCAATGATAGGACAATGTAATGACCAATTCCAGTAAAATTATACAAATTTGCACTTGCATAGAGGTATCAAATAAAAGGCACACAACTTATGTAACTAACATATGTCTGGCACTTTCACAACCATAATATAAAATTATGGCCTTAGGTTTTTTCTTTAAAGCCCCTTGGCATTTAATGAAGAGGTAATATGATGAAATGATTGTCGTCATATAATAAGGCATTTAATCAGTGGATTTTCTTTAACACAGATATCGAATCAGAAATGGTGTTATTAAACAACAAACACAGTGAATCAGAATTAGTGTTCATAAACAACATTGATTTCATTGTAAAACCAATTGACTTGTTCTCCACACTTCAAGTCACTCCTGATAAAATTCATTAACTGCTAATCACCTTCAGCATAGATATTGTATCATTACAGTAAACCCTCACTAATCCAGAGTCCATGGGGCCACGCATTGTCCAGATTAGGCTAAATCTGGATTATTTCGGGTTTTGACACAAGTAGACCCATGGAATATTTCACATATCTTATATTGTGCAAAATTGATTGCAAACAAGTTCAAGCAACTCCATATGATGCAATAGAGCCCCAAAGTATAAAAAGATCCCATTTACAAGTCAAATAAATATTTATACAAAATATATTGCTGATTTTCTCCAAAAAAAACTTAGTATTAATTCATAGGTACTTTTGAAAAAAAAGACAGCAATGTAAACTTGAATTATCTCATCGAATCTATTTTTATTTTTAAGATAACTAATTTATCGCGTTGTTACTTGAAGAACTGAGAGCTTGACTTTAGAAAAAGATGGCCAACTTTGGTTTGTAATGACACAACGGTTGCCATTGATCTCTGGCATACTTAAATTCTACCATCAAAATATATTTACTCTCATTGGTGTTTATTGCTAAAATATTTTAGAATATGACACATGATATTCTTTGTTGCTGCCACACAATTTGGTCAACGGTACTTGAATTCCATTTGATTTTAGAGATGTTTCCACAGATGAATGTTGCGAATATTCAGTCTATGATTGACGAATATAGCTGTGAGCTAGTTTGCATTTTTCATGGTGTATTGATGAAACGAAGATGGTGTGAACTATTGGCTGTGAAAATGTAAGGCATCAATCCTATAACCAATATTGAGTATTTAAGGAAAACTTCATATCAATATTTAGGTCAACTAGGTGACCTTTTTCTCAAATATTCTATATTGGCTCTAGGATTGACACATTACATATTCTTCCAATGATAATGAATAATTTGCGATTTTCCTTGTTGTTGATAATTTGAGAAAAGCAATTTTATTTCTTCCTCAGAAATTTTTAGAATATTGATATGGTATTTTGTAACTTGGAAAGGAATAAATTGATTACGGAGCCAGTTTGTGGGAAATACGGAAATAAAGTATGGACTCATTTAATTCTTTTACGGTAGAGAGAGGTCATTCATAGCCCTCATTGGTATTTGAGGTCGTCAATATTATCCCAATGGCAGTTACTCTTTAACTTGTGCCTACTTTCAGCATTAGCACACAGAATTGCCAATTTTCCATCTAGAATCTTTGATCTGACATTGTAAAACTCATGTATTTACCAAAGCTTTTCAGTAAACACCCATTTCATCTGTTTATAAGTCTAAAATTACTGTAAATCATATCAGTATTGGCAAATGTCCAGTAAGTTGTTCAATGGCAATGCTATCAGCACAAGTCAAGCACTTTAATCGAAAATAATATTCCTCAACCACCAAAGCTTCTTAAGTTCTTCAAACAAATATTTGGCAAGTATTTTATATTATCTCTTGCATTTCAATGCCACACATTTCTGTTTCTCGGGATCATTTAAGAGAATACACCACTTATGGATGGGCCCTCGCCATCTTTAAATTTGCAATAGCGACATCTCAAGCCTGCCCGATTTTGTTGATATTTAATTCAAACCTAAGAGCCATTAGATGATCCTTAGTCTTCTTATTTTTCTAATCCAAAGTTGTGTAAACCACTTACAAAACACAACGGAAACCCCCACATCCATTTTCTCAAGAATAGTCACATTGCTTAAAGCCAAAACTTATGTTTTCCTTTACTTCCACTCTACATTGATAGTGTTATCAAATGTTGCTTAACTTTTTTTATCACAAAATCCCATAATCATTGAATATCTGGGTATATGGAGACTCAAAAAACCAATCGGAAAGAATTAACCATCAATTTGAAATACATATGTTGTATCTGTCAATACTTGTGTAGCAAAATGTGTTGTGTTTAGCTGAACACATTAATTAGGTTTCATGAAGCAATATTTTATTCAAATATTCAGTAGTAATATTAATTGAATTATTAATAATAATTATGTTCAGCTATATTCATAAAAACTTGAAAACGCAACTTTTTTTAGTATAGCAAAAGCTTTGCTTCTTCTCATGACCCCATAATAAGCCACATGCCATACATGGCCAGACTCTGTTCAGATGAATTGGGAGATGGGATTAGCCAGGCCTAGAGCAGTGAGGGTTTACTGCATTTACACAATTGCCCAAGGAAAAAAATATCCTGTGAACTGAAATGCCGTAACTGGCATTAGCATTAGGTGATGATTGGCAAGCTCTAATGGCCTTGTCAATGAGAAACTAGAGCAGGGAATACTCATTAATAGCTGTCATTAAATACTTACTAAAATCTTATTTTAGTCGTTAGGAATATTCCTTCTCTTAGTTTCTTATTATGCATTAGCATAATTAACAGGAATTGTAACTTATCAGTTTCCACATATTGCATTCAATTTTTTGCGAGATTATGGCACATATGGGATGCTGTGGTACATAGAACTGGCACTTTGGAACAATAACAACAACTGCTTGTACATTGTCATCACATAAAAGTCAAGCATGAAAGTTGAGTATCACACTTGCTGTCATCTATTTCCAGTACTCATCAATATGCTAGAAAAGTGAATGCAAGAGCACTAGAGTTAACAGCAATGAAAGTTGATCATTAGTCATCACTGTATTGCTTTTCATGTTTGCGAGGTTATAACAAATGTGGTATGCTGCAGTGTGCAAATTGGCACCTTGGAAAAATAACTGATATTTTGGAGTCATTCTTGAAAGTCAAGCATGATAGTCAAGTATTAAACTGGCTGGAATAAAAGCCCATTGTACAATGATTGACTTAAAGAGTTAACAAGAGCATTAATGCTACAAGAATTTAAACTTATCAATATTTAAACATACGGCATTTAATTTTTTGTGAAGGTGTGGTATACTGTGGTGTTTAGAATTGGCACTTCGGAAAAATAACAATGAATGCTTTGGAATAATTATCACTAGGCAGTAATTTGTGAGCTGATTTCACAATTGTTGGAATTCATTTCACACACTTATTGATTGGTTAAAAAAGTGGAAGCAAGGGCACCAGTTTTTACCTGGAAAAATTGCCTCATCACCAATTAAATACATCTTAGTTTAAAAAATCAAAGGTAGGTACGTCGTCAAATTGCTGTGGTCCAGGACCTTGGGTTTGGATTTGTGGTTGATTACTAGAATTGTTCCCTCCATTGTTGCCTCCTGCTCCACCACCCATTTGAGACTGTGGCCCACCTGCCAAATTCTGCATGGAGAGCACTTGACGATATTGGGGTTGCTGTGAAAATTAAATATGCTGATCAAGTGGGTGATAAATGCACATATCAGTCATGAATACGTTAAAAATGCCTTAAAATTCACCAACTCATTGTCAGACCCTCTTGTTGCCACCTTCCATTGACCTTTGCCGTGCAACTGCCCCGCTTTAGGACACCCCACTCATGCACTCCCATTCCTCCATCCTGATTCCCTCACACTGCCCATTCATTCTGCTCTCACACAAGACTGTTTCTCCAACAAAGCTTTCTCATTTGCAATCTTTTGTCCTGCCTTCTCCATTGGAGACTCCACACTTTCACTCTCCCTCCCCTTAACATGCTCAACACCTGGCACGCAATTTTCTATGAATACCAAGATGGCAGCAGGCTGCCAGGAAATATTGCATACTGGTCAACAGGTCAATTATTAAAAATCATAAACTTTCCAATGCATTCATATTGTACTCTTTTCTAATCTTGTTTACACACAGATTTAATCATTATATATCATATACTCATGGTGTAGTCACAAGTCTGATGGTCAAAATTTCTCTGTCTGGTGGTTAGAATAACCCGTGGGCACATAAGAGTATTATATCCTGGTCATTAGAATTTTGAGTGGGATCAGTTGGCACCAAAACATTAATTCCTAACTCAGACTGTCTGAACATTATAGTTTTTGAACTTTTTAGCTTTCAGATTAGTACTATGAATCCTCAAACCTAGAGCATCCAATCTGAATCCCAGGCCATCTCTCAAATCTGAATGATTAAAAACTGATCGCCTTGAGGTACTGTTCTCGGTGACTTTGGAGTTGAAATGGTGAATCACTGCAATTAGACCTTTTATTGAATTCTGTAATTACAACGTTTCAAAATCAAGTATCAACTATTTTTTCTTCTGAGCAGTCTCTCCATTCGTTCTCTTTGCATTAGATCAGTCAATGCATCCCTCATTGGCAGTTGTGTTTCACGTCGATTGTATCAGCATCAGGGTATAACTAATCTCCACTGTGGGATAATTCCACCCAAAGGGATGTTCATGTGACACAATAATGAGGCTTATGAATGGACTCTTACAAGAAGGTCACATATGAAACCCAGACAGTTACCACCCAATCGTTCCTCAAGCTAAAGAGTATTTGAGAACAATACCAGCCTGTCTGGCGCAGTATGCACCAATCAGAAAAATTTACCCAAAGAAAGCCAAAAAGATCAAACCAAAAAGGGAAGATATAGTAAGCCAACACACTTCTGATAGAATAAAATTTTGTGAAGTTGACAGACAAGAGACCGGTATTCATGCTGACAATGTGCAAAACTCACAACTATACTTTAGTTGACATCAGCACAACAGAAAACCAGATACCATCATTAATTACAATGCTGTCATTAAAGCTGTTGACTTATCAGACGAAAGGTCTTCATATTACAAATCTTTGAGGAAAGTCATAGGGTGGTATAAAAATATAGTAATTGTGCTTATTTATGGTAGCATATGAGCAAATGCTTGGTGTATTTATAAGATATTAGGTAGCCAGAAAATACCGCGCATTTTACAATATCAAGAATACATAGTTACCACTTTACTTGGTCAACTAATGATTGCTGAGACACCAAAAGCATCAAAGAACAAGCAATATTATCTCAAGAAACATGAGAATGTGATGGGAGTGATGAAAAAAGATGAAAAAGTGCAATAACTACATTAGAAAAATAGATTGACAACAAGCAGGGACGATAAAACTAAAAAAAGTTGTAACTTACTATCCAGATCACAAATATAAACCAGCACAAGCTTGGCATATTTCAAGAAACTGCATGATGTGTGCTTATTCAATTGTTATTGGAACATAACTATTAAAAATTTACATAACTTTTCTCTTTTATGAAAGCCTGCCTGATAAAAAAAATATATATCCCAATACTAAGCAATTTTACTTTTTTCATTTTCTAGTATTGAGTATATTAATGTACATCCACAAATGATGAACATCGGAGGAAGTCACATCCACTGGAGGTCTCCAGCATTGCTAGAGATGCCCAGAGGAAGTGACTTCCTCTGAAATGATAGACAAAATCTCTAATTGGTTAGGAGCAATAGATGAGTCAAAGTTTACAAAATCGTTAAGGCCATAAGCATATCACAAGGTATAGCCTGGGTGGTCTTGGTTTGCAAAACAACATTGGAAAACTATAAAGGTTGAAAAGAAAAATCCTAAGATCAATATGCAGGCTTTTACAATGGACTAAAAATGAGGAAATTTATGAAAAGATTAATATAGAAGCAGATGAGATAGCCATTAAACAACAGAGCAAAAATTATTTCAACACTAGGGAAGTAAAGGCAAGTAAAGCCTAAACTATGCCAAAATTGAAAAAGAATGGCCATATGACATAAAAAGACTGCAGCAGATATTAAAAAAAGGCTTGAAAACAAGTACATGGCTTGAGTAGCCAGGAAATTCGGGGTAACATTATTAGACAAACAGAAAAGACAGTGCAAAATCCAAGAGAATAACAACGACTGATAAAAGCTACCTAATGGTAGAAAGACACAAGTGGGCAAATTTCTTTGACCTAAAGACACCTCCAGGGCTGGAGGCGAAACTTTTGACCTCTAAGCCAATCTACCCTGAGCAGCCTTTGGTACGAATTATTTTCCAGAATGCTGATTTCATTTTCCAGGAGATTCATGTTCCTCTAAAGGGGGGTCCACCGTAAATAACTCAAATGTGGAAGAGCATTTCTGACAGGTATGGTGTGACTCAACAAATACTGATGTATGAGTACTTCCGGCACACAGTAAGATAATATTCTGGGTACCCAATATAGCAATGAGACTACCAATCATTCATTAACATTTCTGAAACTTTAAGTCAAAATAATTATTACAACATGACAAATGTGAGTCCAAAAACAAACTCATTACTCAACCCTGCTACAGGAAACATTTAAAATGACTAATAAAAGTAAATACTTGACATAATAAACAGGCACATTCTCAATAATATTCTTTGCTTTACAATTAAATCAGTTTTATGATAAAAAGTTGTACAAACCTGTTGCAACAAATGCCTAAGACCTGGATTGTTGGAAAGAACGGGTCTTAATAGACGCTGCTGTTGCTGTTGTTGTTGCTGTTGCATAGGCTGAGGCCCAAGGTTATTCATTACTTGTGGAGTCATCTGCCTTTGCTGCTGCTGATGAATTTGCTGCAGCTGAACTCTTAGTTGCTTCTGCTGCTCTTGCTTTTAGCGAAACAATACAATTGAATAAGATTCAGAAGTTATTATTTAAATCAATTTTCATGCATGAATTCAGACAGAAAATTCAAAATGTATTCTAAAATGCAAATGCCAATGAATATCTTTCGAGAGCATTGATTTATCTTCAAATTCCAAAGAAACCAATAATTTTAATCATCACTTCTGCATAGAATTTCATGAATTAACTTTTGAAAATAGAGACACACTCATATTTTAGACTTTTCCAACAAGGTGAATAATTTTAAGGCCAGCAAGAAATATTGATCCCAGGTGGGATAAATCATGCGAAAGGTTTCTATCAGCAAAATACACATGATTGGCGGAGGGTAATATCCTCCTTAGGCATACCTGGATTTTCCGAATGTTACATATTTGAAAATGACACTCAACACAGAGGATACTACAGCAAGAGACAGTTATCCCTCAACATGGAAGTTTGTGGTGCCCAAGAGACTGCGACAAATATATTTTTATATCCCATCACAAGACCAACTGGCTAAAATTAGCTTAGTAAGAAATTCAGGGATGTTAGACAAGAAAAATGGTATTCAAGCTAAATATTTTATATTATTTAAAGCATTAGTCAATTAAAAGGATTAAAAAAGCAATACTGTCACAGCAAATTTTACCAAAAGCTGCCTAATATAATTTGAAACAGTGGTCTTTAACCCTGTCTCAGAAGGTAAAGGTGGCCACTAAATCAATCCATAAAACATTAATACATTATATACAAAACTATTTTTATGATAATGCATTTAAAGGGCAAAGGAATCTAATTTTAATTTGAGTATTCGGAGATGAATACAAAAAATAAAATTATGTAGAAACTGTCCACTGTTATCTTACTTAGCAGCAATCCCACCAATGAAATAAAAGAAAAATGTAATACACCACCTCCTCACCTCTAATTGAGCCTTGTATTGCATTTCCTGTTGCTGTGCCACTTCAAGGTTTTGCTGCAGCTGCTGAATTTTCATATGGCTTATAATCTGAAAAAAATCAGTAATTTGAAAAATATATTGGAATATTATGCCAGCATGCATTCCAAAAAAATGACAAATGTTTCCAAATCCAGAACTTAGACCAATTAGTTTTTGCCTTAATATCACCAGAATTTTCTTGACAACATGCGAGGCCTGTTCAAAAGATTCCCAAACTTTCTGAATAGCACGCCTCCAATTGGTTATTTTTCAATCCGCTAGAAGGCATTGTAGAGGGATGTTCGTGGAGTGCAGTGAAAAATTAGAGCCGAAGAAATGAGCCCTTAGCAGGAGCAGCCTTGTTCTGTGGAATTCTGCATGAAACTCTGCAAATCCTTCACAGAAACTTTTGAGTTAATTAGCAAGGCTTATGGTGAGGATGCCATGAAATGAACTGTGGTTTACTCGGTTCAAAGAGTGGTAGCCTTCGGTGGGAGACGACGAGCGTTCTGGAGGATCATCAATGTCAACTGATAACCCCCACACCGAGAAAATGAACGAACTTGTTCCTGCAAATTGATGTTTGACAATGATGACTTAGAATCTGAGGCAGCCCCAGAAGAATGACTTATTAAAGCAAATTCCACAAGCATAGTTTCATTTCCAGGGAATGATAAACATACATACTATAAATGTATATGCTTCAAGCATAACAATATGCAATTAAGTGTGCAGTTAAACATCTAATACAGTACGGTTCAATAATTTTTAATTGAAGAGGGTGGCCACTGCAAAGACAAAAAAGCTCATTTTGCCCTCATAGCTTCGTCTACACTGCATATGAACTAGTTCTATGAATATGTTACAGTATTACTTTGAATAACCTTCACACATAAATACATTTCTTAGATTTCATGCAATTGCGTATTATAAAAGACAGCTCCTGAAAAATAATGAGCGACAGCCAGTCTTACATAGTTTCATCTGCTCTGTGAAAACATTGCCATGATGCAATGAGTAATGCACTCATTTTTAACTGGAGAGTAGATATTCATAATGCTAGATACACATTTTCATTGCCCAAAATGATTTTTTCCATTTCATTCCAAATTATTGAGAGTCTACGGTAGCTAAGCCCCATTTTGTTGCATATTCGATTTGTTACGCACATATGTGGTCCTCAAATTTTCATGTCCATACAGTTCCTATCAGAGTTCAAGTTCCATGAAATACATATCATTTATTATCAATAGTCTATCGTTACATATAGACTTTCAATGGACACTAACTTAACACCCTCCACATTTCATGGCCTCACCCAAAAGACTGTCCCCACACTACCATTAATATTTCAGTTCCCCATGCTTCCATCTTTCATTCCATCAATCTTGCCTATCCTATTCCTGCCCCTTCCTTCTTTGCCCAACGTTTAACCCTTTATCATAGCCTTCCACATCCCACGGCCAATCAATATGCTCGGCATCCATATTTCCCACCACTCCTGGAAGTTCCATCTCCTACCATGTCTATGACTGTTTGCTCTCCATCCCTCAGCCCATTTTACCTTTTCTACCCTTCTCCACACCCACTTTTCAAAAGTCTCATATCTACTATGCCAAACATCTTGTTTTAATGACCATGTTTCCATGCTGTACAAAACCACGTACCATATCAGTTTTCACTAATCTTTTCTAAATGCCATTACACAGCATCCCTGTCATTCACTCCCTCCACTTTGTGAGAACTTCTTTGTCCTATACAATTCTTCTAATCATGTCCCTACTATTTGGAACATCTTGGAGCAAAAACCTTTCAAGATCTTTTTCTACAGCTTGTTATGTTGTCACAGTTTATTCCTGTAACAAAAAATCATTTGTACCCATAAGAGATTGTTACAGCCAAATAAAGTGAATATAAGTCTCTTTTATTACGTATAAAATAGACGAGGTCCTAACTAAGCCCGTCACTAATTTTAATTTCATGAAGAAAAGGATGCTTGATAGCTCAAATTTTCCTGAAACTGCTCCTGCTATGCTATCGTTACTGATGTTGAAGCCTTCCAAAATGTTCTTTTAGAAGAATAAACAAAGTAAAATTGCTTCTCCCACTTTCTCCTTTTTCCCACAATCTTTATCGTTTTTATAAAGGATTCAATCTACCATATTTTCTGAACAAAAGTCAAAAGTCAGAGCTTAACAAGCACCATGCATAGCGAGTGATTGGAATTATGAGAAAAATATTGGTCCTAAAAATGGCTTGTCTGACTAGCAACTTTTCATATAATGAGTGACGAGGAAAGTGGAATTTCCCCATTTACTGCGTGACTGCTCCTTCAATTTGTATTTAGTACTCATTCTGCCAGCATCCTAGAGTTGCTATTGATCACACATTTTTCCAAACTAGTGTTCAGACATATTATTATCATTATTAGGTAATCTACCGGTTAAGGCAGGTTGTTGGATGGACATAATTACTAATTAAATAATTTGTGTCCCCTAGCAAAACACAAAATCCTACTCTACATCAGGTCCCTCTTCAATTCTGAGTACTTTCTTCCTCCCTTCATCCCGTCCAACATCCCTATCCTGTTCCTTCCCTTTCCTTGTTTGCCTAACATTCTCCCCTCTATCACAGTCTTCAACATCCCATTGCCGGTCGATACCCCCTTCAGCCACTTTTCCTGCCTCCATAGGATTTCTCCCAACAAACCCCTCTCTTCGCTCACCATACCAAGTACTTCCTCATTTGTTTTCTTCTCTGGCCATTTCACCCTCTCCATTCTTCTCCACACCCACATTTCAAAAGCCTCCAGTCTACGTCTATCCTCCTGCTTCAATGACCACGTTTCCACACCGTACAGAGCTATACTCCATATCAAACTTTTTATGAGTCTTTTCTTAATATCCTTACCCAAAGTCCCTCTCATCAACTCCCTCCTCCTTGTGAAAGCCTCTTTGCCTAGCGCAATTCTTCTCCTTACATCCCTACTACTTTGACCGTGTTGATCCAAAACAATACCGAGATACGTAAACTCTTCTACCTGCTCTAGTTTTTGCCCTCCTATTTTAATGTTCAGCTTAGCCTTTTTCTTTCTAGAAAATCGCATAACCTTTATGTTATTAATATTGATTCTCATCCCATACCTGTCGCACAATTTCCGATTCGCTCAGTAATGCCTGCAACCCCTTGGCTGACCACGAACTAAAGCTTGGTCATAGGCAAACCTAACTGATTTTACGAATTCCCCGCCCACTTTCTTTCCTACCTCCAGTTCTTCCCATGCCTCTTCAATAATTTCCTCTGCATACAGGTTGAACAGCAACGGTGACAACGGGCAACCCTGCCTTACACCTCTTCCTAACACTGCCCATCCGGACTCCCCGTTCCCCACCCACACCTAGCAGTCTGAGACATGTACAGGTTGCGGATTAGCCTCCTTTCCCTCCTCTATTCCTATTTTCTGCAATATACTCATTAGTTTTTCCCAATTCACTCTATCGAACGCTTTTTCGAAATCTTAGGAACAGGTAAATACCTCCTGGTTGTATTCTATATTCCTCTCGATAAATAATCTCATTACTGCAATAGCATCACGCGTACCTCTTCCCTTCCTAAACCCAAACTGATCATCCCCTAAGTAATCATTTGCCCTACTCTCTATCCTTCTGTTTATGATCTTGAGAACAACTTCAGCTGCTTGAGATATCAAACTTATTGTCCTGTAGTCCTCTCATGATGCAGCCTTTACCTTTTTCGGAATAGGAACTAAAACTGATCTCACAAAGTCTTCTGGCCAGATTCTGTCCTCGTAGATTCTACGAATGAGCCCATATAGCCTCTTCCTCCCACATTTTCCTAAACATTTCAATAGTTCCGCGGGAATATTATCCACCCCCACGGCCTTTTTTAGTTTCATCTCCCTCAATGCCCTTTATATCTCATCGCCGAGTATGCCCGGACCTAAGCTATCTTCCTTTACGCCATGTTCCTATTCTATGTCTAACTTTGTTGGGCTAAGTTCTTTACTATACAGTTTTTCTATATATTCTTTCCATATCTCTTGGATCTTTCCTGGGTCAACTATTACCTTACCCGCATTAGCTCTAACAGTTAGTATAGATC
This sequence comes from Hetaerina americana, assembly GCF_022747635.1. NCBI lineage: Eukaryota > Metazoa > Arthropoda > Insecta > Odonata > Calopterygidae > Hetaerina > Hetaerina americana. The sequence goes on along the minus strand of NW_027286797.1, from coordinate 4,732,200 downwards.
TCCCTTTCTTACTTCCCGATAAAGATCTATATTTGCTGTACAGCACACCGATTTCACCCTTCCTCTGCAGACTTTCCATATCCTCGCACTGCGTCTTCCACCATGCTTCTTTTGCTTTATTTGTTGCCCACCTCAATTCATTGTTTAATTCTTTGTACTTCATTTTGCCTAATTCTGTATTTACATTCTTCCATTTTCGCCGCTCATCCATCTTTGTAATCATCACATCTGTGATCCATGTTTTCCTAGTCCTTTTAGCGTTAACGGTTCCAATAGTGTCTTTTGTCGCTTTAGACAACCTTTTCTTGATCCTTTCCCATTTTTCTTCGATAGTACTTAGCTCTTTACCATCCTCCATGATTTCCTCTACGGCCTTTTCGTACTCCTTCCTTTTCAAACCATTTAATGCTTCTACATTCCAATTTCTAACCTGCCGCCCCTGCCTTATCTTTTTGAAACGGACGCTAAATTTCATAACAACTAAATTGTGGTCAGAGTCTGCATCCGCTCCCGGGAAGCTGTGCGAATTTATCACACTGTTCCTAAACCTTTGTCTAACCAGGATATAATCTAGCTGATACCTTTCTGAGTCACCTGGCATTTTCCATGTATACCTGCGTCTTTTGTGGTGTCTAAACCAAGTGTTGGTGATGACTAACCCCTGTCTCCTGCAGAACTCAACTGCTTTCTCCCCCGTGGTCATTCCTCGTGCCTAACCATAGTCCCCGACCTCATCACAATCTCTTCCTTCACCTACCGTTGCATTCAAATCCCCCATCATTATCAAATATTTCCCTGCAGGAACACACGCGATTATGTCCTCTAACTGATCGTCTATCCTATCGACCTCTTCTTCCTTATGGTTGCTCGTTGGCATGTATACCTGAATAATAACCAAGTTCGTCGTTTCTGCTTTTATCTCTACTAGTAATAATCTATCTGTTACTTGCTCTATGTTGACTACGCTTCTTCCTACCTCTTCATTGAATACTATGGCAACCCCTCGTTGGCTCTCGTCCCCTCCGCTGTATATCATTCTATACTTATCACTCCAGTAATCCCCGCTATCTTTCCATCTCACCTCGCATAGACCTAAAATATCTATATTTCCCCTTTCCATCTCTCGCTTAACATTCTCCAATTTCCCTCTCCTCATCACTGTCCTAACATTCCACGTTCCTATTCTAACTAACTTGGTCTTTTTCTCCTGCGTCTTCTGTCCTCCTGCTGATGCCGGTTTTCCCTTGCAAGGGTTTCGTGGGATGACGACCGCAGAAGCCTTGCCTCCCCTGCTCTCTTGCACAAGCCCTTCCATCACGACAAGGTTGTAATCCGGGGAGGGTCAGACATATTATTAGTGATTTTTGTTGGTTTGGTTTGTATTGCTATGCATGTATTTTGTCTGTAACTTAGGTTAGTAACATGCAAACATAATTGTGTGATTTCATACTTGTCCTATATTTTTTACATTTCAGAAAAATAAAAGGACTAATAGAGATATTTTTGTATTATTATTAAAGATAGATGCAAAATTTAAGGCAAAGAATCAAGTAGATGGCATGCCTAAGTACCTCCAGTTGAGATTTGTACTGAAGTTCTCGCTGTTGAGCGGCTTCCAATGTCTGACGAAGCTGTTGAATTTTCATTAAATTCTGCTGCCTCGCTGCCTCAATGTGAATGAAAGGCTGTGGAGGTTGCTGGGTGTTTTGCTGCTGCTGCTGCTGTTGTTGTTGTTGTTGGCGGACAGCGGTTCCAGCATTGTTCCCACCGCTCACATTCCCTCCTGATCCACCAACGGGCATTCCACTCGCTTGCCCTCGCATGGGTCCATTGTTCCCAGGTCCACCAGCTCCAGGATTGCTCGTGGCTCCTCCAATACTAGTCGGATTCACATTTCCTTGCAGTGAGCCAGTTGCTACGTGACCATCAGCATTCTGTGAATAAATATCAAGAGTTTCAACTGAACAGATTAAAATCAATCACTCTCAACTTAACATAGGTCTTCTCAAGATGGGTCTAAGAGCTATTTGGCTCACCAAAGATATGCAAAAATCAATTGCTACAATGCTCAGCATGACGATTAATGAATTCTACCAATGAAAATATGTATTTGAAAGATGATGTGATTGCAAAAACATGAATGGTTAATTCAATTTTAAAGTATCAAGCAATGGATACCTCTAATACCTCAAAGTGAATGGTGGCCCCAAACATTTAATGTCGTGGAAACAAATTAGCATTGGTCACATAGGAAGAGTAAGTGAATTCAGAATTAAAGTGTTTATGGTGCTTTTCAAAAAAAAACAAAGCTGTCACTTACTTGAGGAGGTTGTATCTGTTGCCCTTGACCAACATTTCCCTGAGATATCTGTCCTGAGGCTCCCAGAGCCATTCCTGATTGCTGAGTTTGCTGCTGCTGAGGAAGTATCATCCCTTGCTGCTGCTGTTGCTGGGATACACCAGCGACTGATACGGAAGCCATTGGATTTGAATTGGACACAGGCAAGGGCATTGTGGATGGAGCCCCACTTTGACCAGGTATGTTGCCAGTACCTGAGCCACCACTCACTCCTCCTCCAACCTGCAAGTCATGGTAAAAATGTTATACTCCGACTGATTCCATTACATGCATGCTGTGCACACGGAAAGTGAGATCCTTACGAGGAAGAAGTATGTTCAGCATCCATAGACATAACATGCTTTTGTGAGGATAAATTTTCACCACTAGTAGTTATGCCATAGTTATATTACAATTGATCTTGAGGCTTCTGTGATGTTTGTCTGATGGAATATCCATCAAACAGAAGCCTGTTTGCATGTGGAAACATATTTAGCACGTCATATATACTTCTAAAATGACACTTGACCTAGAGTAGAGACACTGCAGGATGATGCTGCTCCACAACAGGGTAGCTGATCGAGGTTTCAAGCCGACATGAGCCATAAGTGCCAAAGGGTGCACTTGGAGTAAATAATTAATGAATCATTTTTTTTTAAATGCTTCTGCTCAATATGAACTCATTCAAATACTTCGAGCTTGTGACCCATTCCCATTTAAATTTCCTTATTTTCCATAAGTATAATAACTATAATTTTCACTACTGTTTGAATACAAGGCTTCAACATTCTCACAGCAGACAAATGTTTAACTAGTAGCAACTACTGCAAGTATGGAACACAGGAAATTTGAAATCATTACTTTTGATTACTTGGTTTTAATATTTGTACCTTTGCAATTGTTAGTCATATCTTTATTACACTTTAATTTATAAATTTAAAAGAAACACTCCTATGGCTGTGAGGCAATGGAACACGAAATAGCCGAGACCATAAACTTCATTTGCACTTGTTTGTTTAAGGGGGTGGGGTGGGTAAAAACAAAGATACAAATAAGGGGAAGATAGGAAACACACACTAGGTCACTTGAGTGTGTTTGGGAAACAATGACCCACGTGTACCTCAATCATACATCAACAATGCAAAATTAATAAATAAGGAAAATAATTAAAAGTATCCTTGTATGGTAGGGCGAGTGTTATTTAAAAAAAATGAAGGCTTACATGTTTTCTCACGTCGCGAAAGAATAGTTCTCTCCACAGAAAGTTGATTCCTTAGCCAAGTTTTTTTCCTTAGACTCACAGATAATTTCAAAAGGCACAAAAATATATATATTTAAGCAACATATTATGGTCTTGTATAATAAAATATTACAAGATCGTTGAAATGCAACTGCTTGAGGGATGGCTAATAAAAATATCTGAATTTTAAATTGGTGACCGAAGTAAGAGATTTTGTAGCTGGTGACAGCCATTCAAATTGGAAAATCGCATTTTTATAACACGGGTATCACAGAATGAAGAAAATGGTTAGGTTGCAAGGTGTGCCTTTAATGAGATGAGAATTTTTCTTGGTAATATCTTGTCATTTAGCTGAAATATAGTCAGCACAATTTAGTGGAAATGAACAATTAAATAACGGAATCTGGCTGAAATAAGAAGCGCTCCGTGACGATTGAAAATGATCAGCTCACCACTAATGCACTCCGAAATTAACACCTCGGATTCATACATACATACGTCTACATAAGAGCCTACACTCGTATTAATATATTCCAAATTTCAACTTGGAAGCCCTTGCCGTGGCCAGCTCGGGGTGGACGCAAAATTGGCATTAATACCGTAGTTAATCGTTAATCCTAATGCCATATTTGTACTAATAGTCGCAGAATGAAAGGACGTCCGAAGTGTTGATGGCAAAGAAGAGATGTACGCGTCAATTAGCCATTGATATAAACATCCGTCATGAAATAAAGAGCCTGTTCTAGTTCAACCATAATCTATAATTACTAATAGGATACCCTTCCCATCCGTCAGTTCGTGGTGAACGCAAGCTTAGAATTGAATACCGTACTTACCCGTTGATGTCAATGTCATATTAGCAGAAATAGTCACAGGAAGAATGGATATTCAAGTGTTGACAGTAATCAGGACACCTCACGAGAGAGATCCATAACCCAACCAGCTTTCAATAACCAACTTATGCACAATTACTCGAACACTATTACCAACACGAAAAAATGACTTTCGAAAAATCATAGCTAGTCAGTGAAGGAAATGTGGATCATGTTGGGGATTTTTAAATGTGTACACACTCGCATAATATATATATATATATATATATTTATTCCAAATACGGTCACATGGTAAGCCTAGCATTTCTTCAAGAGTCAAAGAATTTAATAAAGTAAGCGCAATTCAGTCTTATTCATTTAATTATCACTGAACATATTCGCATGATCTTATAAAATCCCTGGGTAATATGAATGAGATGTATAGTGACCAACTGTGATTGACTTCCTGAAGGTGTGGACGGGGAAAGCACAAACAGTATCCATGAGGTTGGCAAATTACATCCTAAGGATGCGGAAAACTCTCGCACTCAGTCAACGAATATAGCAGTTTGAGCATTATTGATTCTTCACGAACGAACATAATACTCGGAAAATTCGGAGAAATGCTACCTCACCCCCCTGGATAGAAGCGAGATCGATTAGAGGTTTAGACCCAGGTAACCAAGGTGACAGCGTCCAGGAAAACTGCCATGGAATCAAGTTATCTATAAATAGCCATGATTATTTTTCCATCAAATGCGGATTTCCAGTAAATTCACCACAATGACTAGCTATAGAGAGAATATCTACGGTTTATTTAATTCGTCCTATAAGATAACAACACACGGATTACTAGGAGTTAAATGTTGAAAAAACTGTACTATACATTTGCTCATCCGTTAAGAGGCATATATTTCTGAATAATTTCCAGACATCATTAGTGAACTCAAAAACTTTCCATTTCCCACTTCGCAGATCCCAATCTGAAAGTCCAGCCACTACCTCAATGCTTCGCATAACTGACTGAACGCCTCTCCCTGAACCTAAGATGTTTCGGGAATATACGCATAAAAATTTTGCCTGTTAACTACTAGCATAACACCCAAGGTAATATATGAAATACAATGGTAAAGTTGAAAGAATTAATCTTCAAACATTTAAAATGACGAATTTTCGTACCCCCCTCATACTTTTGCTGGTACGCTATGAGACAATTCTTAGTACAAAAGACTGCTACGCAAGTGAATACGTTCCAGGGAGAGAATACTTATCATTCATAGAGACCGCGGTGAACTAACATTCTGTCAATAATCATCAGTATGTCGGCCTAGGCAAGGTGGAGTATTGAGACAATGAAAACCGATTCCACACCCTTTTTGCATGCCTAGCTCAACCTGTTGCCTAAGCAACCACGCTGCCTCGCCTTTCCCTCCCCGTGAAGGGATGCTATCTCTTCATTGAGCAGACTCCCCTCCCGCTCCAACGCTCCATCCCTCCCACGGGGCAGCCCACTTGCATCGACTGGCGGCGCGCACTTATTGTTAGTCAGTATAGTGCAAGACCAACCAAGGTAATGTTACCTTAGTTGGTCTTGCTCATACTCTGAAACGGACGCGGTGAATCGGGAATGCTTTACTCATTAATTCCCGGAAGTTTTCTATTGTGGTGTCCTCTGCTGCTTTCCAACATCCTACCCTCAAGATCAGTTTTCGACAATCTTCGGCCTGCAGGTCGGATCCGGCCCGCGAAGGATCGATGTCTGGCCCGCCGAATGTTGGACTATGATACCTTTAATTCACAACACAACATAACTTTCTTAGCAGAGGTAAGCTCAAGTATTTGCTCTTGTTGGTGCCCCATCAATACCGTGTTTCATTATGCGGTCAGAACAACAATAGAAGTGCTTCCAAGCACATTTATCGAGCTAAAAGAAATTATTGGAACAAATTAAAGCATGCTTTAAAAATCGTGTTCGAATGATCAGAGCTGTCATCTTGAGCTACACATTTATAACACCGTTTCGGTCGCCGCCGAATATGGGGGGGGGGGTTTATTCCTAACTCTAAGTCGCCCGATGCTATTCTTCAAACGGTATTCGAAAATGGCATCGGAAGTTCTTCCGTATAAGGGCCCAGCGATGGCATCAGCAAACGACATCGGTTACGACCGATGATATTCTAGTGACAAGGAAGATTTAGGGAAGAGTGAAGTTAATAACTTTTGCATGACGATCCAAGTTGATGGAAGGTTGACAAAATAAAAATGATTTCTTTCAATCAATGACATAGGTTGAAATAATTTAAAGCAAAAGGAAAAGAGAAGGCGCGGATTATTTATGTTCACAGAATAGTTTGATTTACATATTCGCAAGTTAATTTTTCAAAGTCATATAAATAACATTTACCTCGTATTTTACTTATACTTATCATTTTCATGTCATGGATAGTTTATTGAAGGTAATAGAGACTGACATGAAATTATGAAACAAGAAATCTTTGGTATTATTTTGTAGCCGTGCAAATCCATTTACCTCTGCAAACATCACCCATGCAACAAGTCATTCAATAAATAAGACTCGAATACGGAATTGCCTTAAAAAAAGAAAATCAACTTTAAAAAAACGTGGAGGTGAGTAATTTTCTTTCAAATTGAAACTCAAGAAACTTCTAATAAAGTGTTATTATTAATGAAATGGATTTTAACGCTTAAATAACGTTCAATAATTGTACGTAGTACATTGTATTTTTACTCCATACTCTAATGTACGCGTTCTTTCTCAAATATGTTCATAATGTTGAAATGTACTTGAATTTTGTACTTTTATTTTTGTTTGACGACTTCCTTAGCTACATGATATTCATGATCAGTGAACAATATAAATACTATTATTACCGCTCTAAAAGTTAAAGACTAGCTTTCTGGCTCGAATGTGCAATCCAACAACTCGCAGGTACTCTATCTTGACAACTCTCAGGTATTCTATCTCCAACCATAAATCATTGTTCGAGCAAAAGTGGCTTTTGTACGAAAAGCTATTTCGTTAAATTTATCAAACATTAATTGAATTCAAAATTCACTCCGCAGAAATATCAAATGATTACGTTTTATGGCTACATTTCGTCCAATAATGCAAATTAATTTTTAAAAATATTTTTTTTTCAAATAATCTTATGTAATGATAACGCTGCAATTTGGAAATTATCGAATTTCATTAATAGGCGCATTTACGAGTTTGAACTTGCGGATCAGTGAAATCTAAGGTATACCTCAAATTGCTGGCATGGGTATATAGTTATACAGTGTTACGATCGTTATTGTTAATGATAATCCAACGGTTAAGGAAGGGTTTTTGGAGAGACATCGCCTAGAAAACGGTATAAAGATGCATTTACTTGCCTCATCTACCAAAATAACCTGACATCCGACACAATAATAAGCCCCTCATTGATAGCGCACACTTGATTCATTTTGTCCGACATCCCAATCCTTTTCTCTCCCTTTCCTCGCTTAGATAACGTTCTCCCCTCAACCAGTCTTCGATATTTGTAGAGAACTAAAAAACGGACAAAATCTTCATCGCACACTACAAAATGGTTAGATTAATCCCGTTACCTTCTCTCAAGAATTATTAAAACTCATATTTTCAAGTCTGTAGCGAGTGAAAAAAATCGGCCGCATTATCTCCCTGAACTATCTCTAATTCTCATGTTTACATTGTGTTTTGCATGATGATTTTGACAAATGGCTTCCACAAAGCAATGCATTCGCTGATGCTATTTCAGCGATGTCACGAGGGCATTATTTATTACATACAAAACATTATATATCTTTTGTCATGCAAACAACGCACTTCATTTTACATAGGCGAATTAATTACCCCCTTAACCATTCGAATGAACAATCACCGCTAATCCTGAAATTTAGCCTCGTTCTTTTCTCTTCCTATCCCTTCACACGCTAATTCCCACAACCTTTCATTCGACCAGTGTTTTGCCCTTACCATCCAAGAATCCCTACCCGATTCAGCCACCAATATAGAGGCAGAACTCGAGAATCCGCATTCATACTAGCTTTCCGATCTTTTAAAATTCCTACCCTTAACCGCCATCTTTAATTTCCCTCCCAGCATTCCCTGCACCTTCCCCTTTTCCCCCCAGACCCCTTGCTAATCTCCTAAAATTTTCAGTCTTACTTGAAGAAGGCCTCGGAGAAGGCTGAAAGCTCTAACAATCTACAATGTGAGTGTCCTTTTAAGTGTTATCTATGTTATTTGTGTTCCATTTTCCGTCCAAATATTATACTGCTCGTGTGAGCGTTTCTATATCATCGATATATATAGAAAGAGGGTCAGTAGGAATTTTTCGAAAGAATTAAGCTTCGTATTACAGAGAAGGGAAACCATCCGAGTGAATACTAAATAAATCCCATGAAGGTGAATTATTATTCGTTTTTTTGTTTTTCAA